>NW_005842505.1:753131-754299 GCF_000455745.1 Alligator sinensis
GGCCATATTTTATTTTACAGTCGTTTAAACAAAAGGGCACCCCGTGGGCCGAACCCTGAAACACTGCCTCTCCTCCCGTCTGTGCTGCCTCTTTAGCTGCCACGTCGGCTCTCGTGTTTCCTCTTCTCTGGCGCTCGTCTGCAGCCTTGCCATGGACTTTTACGTGCACCACGGCCACTTCCTTCGGTAGCCAGAGGGCTTCCAATAGCATTACAATCTGTGGTCCATTTGCAATCTTTTGTCCAGAGGCTGGGATGAGCCCATGTTCTTTCCACAACAATCCATGGGCATGTACTGGCAAAAGCATAGCACGAATCTGTAAAAATGTTTACTCTTTTGTCTTTTCCTAATTCCAGCGCGCGTCAGGGCAGTGAGCTCTGCTGCCTGTGCTGACCAATTTGCAGGGAGTTTTTCTTTCCGCACAGTCTCAGTCAATGTTACCACAGCACACCCCGTATGCCGCACGCCATGTATTATGCTACTTGAACCGTCTACGAAGAATTCCTCCTCTGGGTTCTCAAGTGGGTCATCTGCCAAGTCAGGACGAATCAATACTGTCTGAGTCAATACTTCTAAGCAATCATGGCACTGGGTTCCCGGTTCTGACATCAGGGTGGCTGGGTTCAAAGCAGTGGTGTGCTTGAAGGTAAGGCCTGGATTAGATAGGAGAAAGATTTCATATCTGGATTGTCTGGAGGGGTTTAAAATTTTTCCTTCCTCTCCTCCAAGGATTTGGGGAACTCCATGTGGGGTATGTATTTCCATATCAGCACCCATAACAATCTTTTGAGCCTCCTCCACAAGAGTAGCTGTGGCTGCGACAGCCCTCAAACGTGCAGGCCACCCCTTCGCCACCGGGTCTAGGACCTTGGAGTAGTAGCCCACGGGCTTCCAAGTTGGGCCCACTGGTTGCGTTAAGACCCCTGAGGCCACCCCTTTATTCTCATGCGCATACAGTCTATAGGGCTTGCGCCCATTTGGAATCATCAACGCTGGGCAGCTTTCAATAACTCAAATGCATGTTTATTTTCCTTAGTCCATTTCCAATTTGTGAGGCCCTCCTTTGTGAGGGACTCATATAAGGATTTGGCTTTTCCCCCATAATCAGGGATCCACAGTCTACAAAACCCGGTTAGGCCCAGGAAAGCTCGCAGCTCTTTGGGGTTTT
>NW_005842505.1:755713-766420 GCF_000455745.1 Alligator sinensis
ACATACTGCAACAACGCCACCTCAGGGTGTCTCTCTTTCCAATGCTCCAGGTCTTTTTGCAATGCTGTTCCAAATATATGGGGGGATGAGACAAATCCCTGGGGCAACACTGTCCATAACAATTGAGTCTTATGATACGTGTCCGGGTCTTCCCATTCAAAGGCAAACAATTTCTGACTATCTTTGTGTAGCGGGATAGAGAAGAAAGCATCTTTTAAATCTAGCACGGAAAACACCTTGGCATTTGCTGGAACTTGGGTCAAAATAGTATGGGGATTTGGAACCATAGGATGATCCACTAAAATCTTTTTGTTTACAGCTCTCAAGTCTTGCACTAACCTGAAGGAGGCTTCATCTGCTTTGGGCACACCCAGGATTGGGGTGTTAAAGGGGGATGATCCCTCTATTAACCACCCATACTGCTTGAATTTTTCAATCGGCAGCTTCAAGCCCGCGCGGGTGGTTTTCTTCAGAGGATACTGTCTCACACACACAGGACCCTCTCCCTCCTTCAGGGGAATCTTGACTGGATTTATGTATTTTGCCCGGGCAGGAGTCCCATCTGCCCCCACACATGAATCAACATTCTCTAATATCTCAATTCCTTTGGCTTCTAGTACAGTCTCGGCTGTCCGGAGGGCCATTTGGTAATTCGAGCCCTGTTTCACTGGCAGCTGCATTACAATCAGGTCCTCATGGAAGAAGTTTTCAGCTTGCAGCTTTGTTAGTAAATCCCGCTCCAGGAGGGCTACTGGGCAGGCAGGGGAGACTACAAAGGCATGCTCCAACATGTTATTCTCAATTTTCGTGAGGAGGGGCTGGGAGCTAGGACGCCTGGGCTCTCTCCTGGACTGGGGAAAAGAGAGGACGCCTGGGGTCTCCCTGCGCTGGGAGGTGGGGCTTACACACAGGCAATCGGCAATCTGGTTTGTCTTTTCTCAATACCTTTTATAGTCACATGTTTTCCTCTTTCTTTTAGCTGAAGGGGGCTTTACGGGGATCATGGAAAAGGTGGCTCCGGTAACTACGAGAGCCTCATAGTCTCTGCCACTGACCCTTATTTTCACCATGGGATCTTTCCCCGAGGATTCTGCCCACATCTGGCGGCCCCCCTGCGCTGAGTTTCCCTTTTTGTCTTTCAGCTTAGGACAATCCCTCTTCCAGTGTCCCTTCTCTCAACAATATGCACACTCATCAGGCTTAAATTGGCTTTTTTCTTTCTTCTTCCCCCCACTCAGGTTTCTTCTTCTATCCCCCACCAGTATTTGTGCTTTTGCCTAAGGCAGTTGCCAGCATTGCCATCTGTTTTTGTCCACGCTTTTCCTCTTTCTTCTCTGCCACCTGATCATGATTCCCATAAACTTTATACGCAATCTCTACGAGTTCTGAAAGCGGTTTACCCGCTGCCCCCTCAGTCTTTTGAAGCTTTTTCCTTATATCTGGGGCTGCCTGCCCAATAAACATCAGATTCACCATGCGCTGGTTTTCTATGGCTTCAGGGCTTAAATCACTAAACTTCTTAAAGGCATCAAACAAGCGCTCCAGGAAAACCGAGGGAGATTCATCCTTCCCCTGACGGACTTCATACAATTTGGAAAGATTGGTCACCCATCGTTACCTCCCGCAGTGGACACTGGTAGTTTGGATTCTGATTTTGAGTTGATCTTCGTTCTTGAAGGGGGGGGGGGGCTGCCAACATTGCCATCTGTCTTTGTCCACGCTTTTCTTCTCTCCTCTCTGCCACCTGATCACGATTCCCATAAACCTTATACGCAATCTCTATGAGTTCTGAAAGCAGTTTACCCGCTGCCCCCTCAGTCTTTTGCAGCTTTTTCCTCATACGGGGGAGGTGTTTTAGAACGGGTTGCGTCAGCTATCCCTTTCCGATCCATTTGGTCTGTGTCCAGTGGCGTTTTAGCCTCATCCCTGCACCTTAACCCTTGAGTCAGATCTTCCCTCACTATCAGAATTAAAGAGGACCTGGGGCTTTCTCCCAGCGTCCTAGTTAATTTATGACAAGCCCAACGTGCTGTCGGATGAGGGCACTTTGAGCAGTTTTTCCCCGAATACAACGTATGTTATCAGACACAAAAATAGGATCCTTTACCAGACAAAATTCTAGCCGGCAGTAAGGTTTTAAACTGACCTGTATTTAATAAGGTTCGGATCCAGTCACCATGATTTTGAACACACAGAAAGACACAGGAAAGGCTTATTTAGGACGTCTGGGCTGCTCAGTGCCTTGCCCTGCAGTTTTTACTGCCCAGACCCAAGGCCACTGACCTGACACCGGCTCATACAGTGGAAGGAGGGAGGGAAACACAAAAGGGATTCTTTCACTCCTGCCCTTGACAGAAGATACTGGGACAATGGATTTGGAAAAGACAAAATCACTCAGACACCTGTCCACTGGGTCACGAGGTTTTGGCTGAGCCCCCTTGCATTCGACACTACCTTATCAGGCAGGATCGGGGCGGCTAGACTCAGCCTTAGTCCCAGACCTGGTCAGTGGCTCATTTTTCTAAATACAAAGATGCACATTCATTTAGTCAGACCTACCTCCTCCCCCACACCGCCTTAGCCAGATTCACATCGAAAGAACCAGCATCCGGCCACCCCACTCCAAATGATGGCCGCTCTAACTGACAGACAGTAATCAATTTGCCCTTTGACATTTCTACCCCGTAATTTCCTTTGAATTTACTAAAGTTTCTTAGCATGCAGCCTAATGGGGTTGCGGATTTTTCTTCTCGGGAGCTACCCGAACCCATTGTGTCAACTAATATTCAGACCTATTTGCTGAACTTCAAACTAATATTCAGACCTATTTGCTGAATTTCAAACCAATAACTCCAAAGTCCCCGAGGGACTACTCAAATGACACAAGGAAAACGAATACTTACTCCCCCAATACCCTGGCGCCGTCTCTTCGGACCCACTTAGCCTGGTTGACTCATTCACTGGAGAGCCTTTAACCTCCCGGGTGTCCCGACTCATGGTTCCAGTGCCATGGCAGACTCCAAAAGCGGTCTGGTGGCCACTTCACGGACACCTTTTCCGGTCTTGTCGTCCGACCCTGGGGTGGTCCAAGGGCTTCTCCTGGCTGGCTCACCAAATTGTTGCACAAATTGCTAGTTTCATGCCCCTGGAGGCTTTGTCTAATTTACCTCAAGGAGAGAGTCACACACTCAGGCTGGGTCCAACTCGAGTTTATTGTTTGCAAACAAGTTCGACAACGGAGCTAAGTCCTCAAAGCGAAGTCGACCCCGAGCCCCCAACGTGATTGGTTATATTTTTCTGCAAAGTTTAGTACATGCGTAGTCCTAAAACGGAACTGCGGCAAAAAGACCTGCCGCATGCACAGTCCCGACCTATGTGCCCCTTAGTAACCTTGTGTTTTGGTGTAACTCTAGGATAATGAGCAAGTACGATGATTACAAAATTTAGGTGTTCTAACAGGAAGCTTTGAACCTTATCACAAAGCGAGCGTTGCCTGGACTGTTTCTTATTATGACACTGCTTATCTACTGCAGGAAGAGAAAAAGAAAAAGCAGCCCCCACACAAGGCTGTAAGGCCTTGTGCAGCTTGCATAAGAGATCATGAGACATTTTTACCACAATAAGGGTAAAGGAAAGTAAAGATATAGATACATTTGCACATATTTCACTAAACACCAGTGGTGGAATCCTGGTCCCATTAAATGGACCAAGGAATTTAAAAACAACAATTAACTTCAATGGAACCAGTCATCTTGAAAGCCTTTCTAGAATACAAGGATTGGAATAACATTCAGGAACAGTAAGGAAGCATGGAGCACAGTTACATAATGTACAGGAATGTGTTCATTATACTTAATGAAGATGGATTATATAGTCGATATGTCGCTTCTTATGGAAAATATTTATAGTGACATTTCAATATTTATGGCAAAATAAAACACTACAATTTATTCATTGTTACTGCACTACTTCTCACTTAGCATTAATATACCAAGTGGGGGCTTCTAAACACAGGAATATATGTCAGCCAAGAATAAGTTCAGAGCTGAGAGTAAAGCTTAGGATGTTTAATGTATCTTGACTTTCCTTAAGTGGTTGGTAAAGAACTGGCAATGAATTCACTATTCTCCTTATGCATTGATTCCTGTTTATAGCAAGCTACCAAAAATTATAATATAGAGATTGAACGCTCATATAATGGTTCTTTTACTAGAGGCTGCCATGAAAGGACTGGTGAAACTAGAACGAATTACAGTTAATGATAGACTCTTTCTCAGAGAATTAAACCCTTTAATTGGTCAGTCAGGTTGGGAATTTGTGAAGGGAAAAGTGATGTTAAAACCTACCCATTGTACTTTGACAGATGTATCTGTCTCAGGTAATTCAACGTTGGGAGTGGGGCTTTAATTAGAGCACTTCTGAGAGCTGCTCTAATTAAAGTGCCCAGAGCATCTCATGTATCAGTGTCTCCATGCTTAAAAATGGCAGTGGGGGGACTTTAACTAAAGCTCATTAAACAAGCTTTGGTTAAAGTGCCCCTGCCACCATTTTCAAGCATGGGGATGCTGATACATGAGTCGTTGGAGTTGGCCGGAGTGCAGTAATTACCATGACTAATTACCACAATTAATTAAGTCTGATCCGATGCACTGTAATTACAGTGCATCGATGCAGCCTCACTGCTTGTGTATAAGTGCCCAAAGTTCTAACTATTGTAGCTGTGCTTTTGAAGTCGAAAAAGGGATGCCAAGAAGAAGGAGTTTTTGTTGTTGTTGTTGCAATAATCAGGTTGTTAGAGAACTATATAAATATTCAGATTTAGTATCATCTTGGAAGGAAATTCACACAGCATACAAGGTCCATGTACCAATTAAGTTATATTTTGAAGATCTAAATAATATGCAGTAGGACTATGCGACTAGGCAGCTATTTGATCCGGCTTTGGATCTGGCCACTTCGGATGCCAGGGATCTGATCTGGAGCTCTGGACCGGGTTTCGCCAAAGGCCTCCAAAGCTTCGGAGCCACCTCGGATATCCGGCTATAGGGTATAATGGGGAATCAATGAAATATCTATAACTTTGTTGCTTTTTGTCTGATGTGGATGAAACTTGCCATGATGGTAGCCTCTGCTGAGAGCATGAAGTATGCCTTGTTTCAAGAAGATCAGTGCATGGGTGTGGGAGGAACTGTACCCCAAATTCTTGAAAGCAAAACTCATGTCACATCTATGTGTTACATCATGGGGAACTGAAAACTGCAGGGATGGTGGCCCCTGCTCAGGCCACAAGGCCTGCCAAGTTTCAAGGAGATAAGTGCAGGGGCTTGGGGGAAACTGCACCTCTAGCTGCGGATAAGCAAAATTCATGACATGCATGACACTGTGTGTGTTAAGGCGGAGCAGGGTGAAAGCTACATGGGGGGTGGCCCCTGCTGTGGCCACAAAGCCTGTCCGCTGTCAAGGAGATCGGTGCAGGGGAGTTCTGGGTTTTGAAGGTGTTAATTCTTGCCAAATAACTGGTTCCATTAGCTAGCAACTGTGTATTGAGCTGGTCCCTGAGTGAAACATGATTGATTGGTAACTGGTAACACAGTAGTTTAGCAGCACGGCCTGCAGTAGTTCCCCCCAAGACAGAGACAGTCCGTTGCACAAGCACCCATGTCACGAGTTTTGCCTGTCAGCAGCTAAGGGTGCAGGGCCCCATAACTCAAAACCCCTGCACCTATCTCCTTGACAGCTGGTAGGCTTTGTGGCCTCAGCAGGGCCTACCATCCCTGCAGCTTTCACCCATGTCATGAGTTTTACTTGTCTGCAGCTTGAGGTGCAGTTTTCCCCAACCCCCTGCACTTATCTACTTGAAACTTGGCAGGCTTTGGGGCCTCAGCAGGGTTCACCACCCCTGCAGTTTTCAGTCCACTGTGCCTTAGCGCACACATTGTCACCCATGTCACAAGTTTTGCCTGTCAGCAGTTTGAGGTGCAGTCCTCCCTGAACCCCTGCACCAATCTTCTTGAAACGTGGCAGGCTTCATGCTCTCAGCAGAGAGTACCACCCCTACAATTTTCATCCAAATTAGACAAAAAACAACAAAGTTACAGATATTTCATTGATTCCTCATTATACCCTATGGCAGGATCTCCGAAGCGACTCCAAAGCTTTTTTGAAGCACTTCAGAAAGCCTAACAAAGCCAGTGCTTCGATTCAGACATGCTGCTTCAGATGCCAAAGTGTCCGAAGCTTCTCTGGATGTGAAGCAGGGTCCAAAGCCTTGCACAGCCCTAATAGGCAGGCCTCTCTGCTGAGGGGTGAATTTCTCTCTGGGTTGTGTTTAAATGAAGGTCTGGAACCACATCCATGTCTAACAGTATGTAGCTCCACTGAAGTCAATAGAACCACACAGACATATTCCAGCTGAGCATCTTCCTCACATGCTTTCTAAATGCAAAAGTGGGTTAATGCTTCTTGCATCTAATACAAAAATAAACAAAATACAAATGCAAAATACAAAAATGCATCAGAAAGCCTACATAATTTTCATCTAAAGGTTCAATTAGACAAAATAAAGTATCTTTACATGCACCACTATGCTTCAGTTCCTCATCGGTAAAATGCACATGATTCTCCCTTTCTCTTCCATCTATTGTTTACCATGTCTATTTAGAGTGCAATTTATCTGGAAAAGAAACTAACCCTTTTCATACATTTGTGCAGTGCCTAGAATGAAGTGCCTTTTTCTTCACAAGAGCTGTTAGGGTAGAAATGGACACTTTCAAATGAAGTGGATCTGTTTTACTGGGGTGCGTCTTGGTGCAGGTGATCTGCTTCACTGGGTGAAATGCACATAACCTGCTGTCTCACAGTTTCAATGGGTGGAAGAATAGGTGATATGTTCTCTTAGGCCTTGAAGGGCCCATCCCTACAAACCCCAGGAATTCCTGGGCAGAATCGGGCCCCTCAAGCCTTGGAAGTGCCTGCCCAACTTTCCCTGAATACCAAGACATGTTGCTTATATTAATTTTACGGCATCACATCCAGTGAGTTGCAGCATCAGTCTAAATCAAAAGAAAAATTCTATTCTCCATAACTAGAAGTTTCCAACCCAATAATGAACTAGAATCACAACATCAACAATACAGTGTTCTATTCTGCAGTGGGAAATTCTTGATTGCTACCTAATTATGCTTCTGCAGGACAGAGGAACATGATGTGCACCATGTATGGTTAGATGGTACCAGGGGTACCAGGGGTACCAATTGCATTGTTTCAATGAAAGAATAGATCTTGGACTTGGTGCCAAGCTTGTACAAGTGGATTTGGTAAAGCAGATTTTGTGGAATCATAGTAATGGCTCTTCCCACAACTCTTATGGGCTCAACAGCTGATTGCTTCAGGAGTGCTACTGAGAATGCCATTGATGGTATATGGGTATAAGAGAGATGCCCATTGCCTTGAATCTTAGGAACAGACACTTCATTTTATAAATTCAATAGCAAAGTGAATGTTACTCAATTTTGTATAATTGTGTACACATTGTTACAAATATTGATCTATACAAAAAAGGTGAGGATAAGATTATAGGGTTTTAGCATTGGGAAGCTGAAAGGAGAGGCCCAAGCTCCTATAGTCAATTGGATGCTTCATATTGAAGGGTCAGATATGAAATAGGGAATGTGGGGGAGGGGGTTGACCACAGCATCAGCAGAACAACAGTTACAATCTGGAAGTTACTACTTGATTTTTCTGAGTAACATTGATCTTTCATTTCAGGTTCACCATTTAAAGGGTGAGATGGCTGTCATTCATGATGTGCATGAAAAGAAGCAGATGTCTGATCTTCAGGAACAGCTGAAAACAACCAGCAGTGGTGAGATAAAAGCAGAAACAAGAAGCTCCAACCTTTTTCAAATGGAAACAACACAAAAGAGCAGGTTTGTTGGCTTCTGCACTTACCAGAGACTCTGGTATTTCCTGTATTGCCCATTTCAGGCATTCAGAAACTGAGACAAGCTTTCTGTTTCTCCAAAATGTAAGATGGATGTAGGAAGAATGCATTTTTCCAGAAATAATACACTTTTAGATTCTTTTTTCTTTCTTTTCCTTTGCTTCCCGGTTTCTGAGCCTTTAGGATGGACTCACTTGAGAATTTCAAGTTTTACTCAGCAACCAGACAAGCTAGAAACTTCCTGTTTTTTTTAAATGAAAGCTAAGATTCTTAAGCAATTCCAGGAGCTAGAATAAAATATGCAAGAAGTGTTATAAAATCACAAGACCTGGCAACACTGTGTATGTGTGCTCAATAACTAAGTAGAGTTCTATTGTATGATTTATGACCCCTGCAAGTAAGACCTTTGAAATGTTTTCTGCTGATTTTCTTTTTGGAACATTGATTTTTTCAAAGGTATCCGAGTGGGTAAGTGCTTATGACACAAAAGGTAAGTACTAAGCAGAATTGCTTAAACAGAGTGAAATTTATGACTGAGTACAGGACAATACCAAGATCTAGCTATTATGTCAAGTTTATACTAGGCTTGTCTACACATGCTTTTATGTGTGCCTAAACTTAATGCTCATTTGCCTAATGTGCATTAAGTTGATTTCGGCATGCATCTACACATGCATGTGCTAAGGCGCATTAACATGCTGTGGGAACTGACTTGGAATGAAAGTTAGTCCAAAGACAGTCAACATACACAGCATTAAAGCACCTTAGTGCATCTACATGTGTGTTAAGGCGCTTTAGCTATTCGTGCCTAAATTTGATACAGTATAACCTCATAAATCCGGATATAAAATATATGGAATTATGAAAAACCCAGCACTTTGATAAAACTACACTCCATCAGGGAGTAGCAGGGGCCAGTCCCAGAGCAGTGGAGGGGGAAGCTTGCACTCACTGGCTCCTGCCACCATCCACCACCCTGTGCCACCACTCTGCATGTGGCTGCTGCTCTGGGACCAGCTGCTGCTATCCCTGCCCATCCCTCCCTCCCCTCAACCCCCAGCTCTGGGACTGGCCACCGTTTAGGTCCAAAAATCCAGGATTTTCACATTTCTGGCAGGTGTTTGGTCCTGAGCATGCCAGATTCATTAGGTTATAGTGTACATTCTTTTGCAGGTATCATATTTAGGCATGAATAGCCTAAAATCACCATTTTTGAGGAACATAAAGGGCATGCATGTGTAGACCCATGCCATTAATGCACCTTAAATGGGCATGTGTAGACATGCCCACTGATGATGTAAACAGTGCACAAGCAACTCTGGGGCAGAATTCATCCAGATGTTTCTATGAAATATCAACATTATTTACATATTAAAGAGGTAACATCTTTCTGATGTCATTGATATTTTACTATAAGAGCTGAACTGTATCTCAAATCAGCGGTGATGCATAGGGGGTGCACAGGGGTGCACATGCACCCCCTGAGAGCACTGGTGCATCCCCTGAGTGGCTATGTTTACCACTTAGGTGATGGGCAGGGGGGCAGGTGGGAGCGCCAGTGTCCCCCCTGCAAGTGCCGGCTGGGGAGTGGGGTGCAGTTGTGCTTTCAGAAGCAGCCGCAGCCACTCCCAGAAGTGGCCAGAGCACAATTGACCACAGGGAACCATCCCCCGATCAGCGGGATTGGATGTGGGGGGACCCCTCACCCCCCCCGGTCACTGACTGGTCACTGGGGGAGCACGTGCCCCCTCTGACTAAGGCGGCACCAGTTGCCCATGTCTCAAATGCATGTGCAGTGTTCACCTAAGAACCTTGGAGTTGTACATGTGTTTTAAAGGCAGAATTTGCTTCTTAGATGGTCAAAATGGGATCATCAAATAGTACTACCAGTCTAAGGCATTCAAAAATCATAATTCAGACTTCCAAAGTTATTAGATTTACTAAAGAAAAATCACACTGTATTTACTTGATTCTAGGATGAAGTGTCTCCCCCACCCTGCCATTTAACATGGGGGGAAAAGTCTCATGTCTTAGAATCAAGTACAAAGGTGGTGGGGGAGCAGGCAGCTGCTGTGCCCTGGACTCTAGCTCCTACCCCAGGATCAGAGCCATAACCCACAGCTGCTGCATGTCCCCCTTGCCCATTCCTGCCACCTCTGCACCTTGCTATGTCCTTCCTGCAGCCTCTTCTCCCCATTCTCCCTCCACTATGCAGCTTTGACTCCCTCACCTGCCTCTCTCCTTCCCCCACTTACCTTTGCTCCATGCTGGCAGGATCCATGCATGCTGTAGCCTGAGGTACTGAGCACAGCTCCAGCCCAGTCCCCTAGCAGTGGCATGCAGGCCTTACAGCTACTATGGGTATGATATGGGGCTGTGCTCCATGCCCCAGGCAAGAATAGGGACAGAGTCTGCTGACATAGAGCAGAGGCTGGGGGGAGGAGGGAACGGGGCAGGGGGAGGGGGGATAAATTAAACATGATGCTCCAATAATTTGATTGTATACATGGAAAACTATTACAAATTTATACATTTTCCATGTATAGCATTATTATTAGAGGGTCATCTTAAATTTGGGGTCATCTTAGATTTGAGTAAATGTGGTAATTAAAATAGATTTTTTTCCCCCTGGTTTCTGGTTAATTAGATTAATTCATTCCACATTTTTCTCAGCAACCATTATAGCTTGGAAATTCCTTTAGGAATACTGGAGCTGGGGTGGGCAGGGTAGCCATGGGGGGCTGGGGGAGCAGAGGGGGTTGAGG
>NW_005842505.1:766451-769948 GCF_000455745.1 Alligator sinensis
GGGTGGGGGTTGGGGGGCTGGGGAAGCGGGCAGGGACTCAGGGCTGCCCCTACTTACCAGCTCCAAGTCTGGCCGCAGCTTCCTGCTGCATCTACCGGGGACTGTCCAAATCACCAAAGCTCTCTGAATCTTTTCCGAGGATTTGGAGAGCTTCAAATTGATTTGGACCTTTTAATTGGTCCCCTGATTCTATTTGGATTCAGAGATTCGGCCACCGAATTGGGCCGAATCTCCTCCAAATTGAATCAGCACCAGAAGCTTTGCACAGCCCTAGTAATTACATAAAAACATGATATGCTTATTTGTACAACACTTGGAGTGTAAATATTATCACTGAAAAGAACCAAGGTTGTCATGTGAGATAAAGATGTGAAGTGTAGTCAGTTTAGCACCTGAAAATAGGAAAGCCAAGTACTACTGGGAACATGATGTGTGATTAAGAGAACTAGCAATTTCCCACTCTGGAAACAAAATCTTGAAACATTCAGGTTAAAAAAGATGAGCAGGTTGCTTTCTTTCACATCTGTATTAACCACAGGGAGGAAAAATATTCACAGTTTTCTGGCCTGTGGGAGACAGAATATTGTAATGGCGAGGGCACTGAGAAGGAAGTCAGAAGCTTCTGAATTTTATCCTTGGATCTGCCATTGTGTATGACCTTAGGCAAATAACTATACCAGCTTCCTCTTCTACCCTTTCTGTCCATTAAGATTGTAAGGTGTGTGAGACCGTACTCAGCACAATGGAGCTCCAGTCTTAGTTGTGGCCAGGAAGTACTAGCACCTCACCCATAATAAATGATCATCATCCAAGAAAGTGGTTCTCAGTCAAATGACAAGAATGTTTTGGATTACACTGACTTGCTTCAGGACCATATTGTGCAGCTGAGGCCTTCGTTAGGCAGGGCCCCTCTAGAGCCAATGGTAGCTCAGCTTGAGCAAAGCCTGTAAGATTCTGCCTAAAGGCTGTCACTCATCCACTTCTGACTAGATATCAAAATGTGTCTGGTATGAAAAATAGTCCACTGGGGGATATTGCCATGATTTGAACTGAAGTGACAGCAGTCCATCTCTTCTGCTCATCATAGCTTCCCAGTTGTCATTTTAAAATAAATTTAAAATTCTCTGATTTATTTCAGCTGTTTACCACTGATTTTTTCCCCCTTTTTCTTTAAACTCATACTTAAAGAAAGAAAAAGAAACAAAAAGTCCTGGTATAATCCTATCAAATGTTGCCTGCAGGCGTCTCTACTTTACAGAATGTCATGGGATATACTCAATGCTGAGAGGGATGTTAAAATGTACAAAGTGACAGCATAGCCTTGGGCACTACTACACATCTTCATATCTGTAGACACCAGAAAAAGAATATACCTTCACATTTGCATAAAACACAACCAGTTTCACTGCTGTGTGATAAAATAGCTGGGGATTTGAACAATAATTTACATTTCTGTTGCATTTTTTTATTTTGAGGCCATCAAAGAACATTTATAACCACTGGATAAACTCTACAACACCCTATGTGGTAGCCAAGTATTGCTATTTCCATTTAACTAATGGTGAGACTGCAGCCCTGAGGAATTAAATAGTTTACTCTGTATGAGTAATCAAGTGAAGAAAAATAGGACCTATGACGTTAGATTTCATGTCCTTTGCTCTGTTTCCTAAAGAGACCATGCCTTCTGCTAAATATTCCATGTGATTTACTGAGGGAAGAAAAGTGATCTTGGGAGAGAGAAAGGACCCTAGCCTACACAGCCCAAAACTTTTAGAATTGTCTGGTGGAATTTATTAAAGACTTTCAACCAGTTCCTTGTTTGTTATTTGGGGTAATGCCAAGTTCCAGCTGAGGAAAAAAGTATTCCTTTGCTTTAGCCTTTCCCCCATTCTCATGCCCCACCTTTTCAACATTTCCTTTTTGTCTTTGTTTGCTTTCTTGTGTAAAATCCCTTTGCTTAGAACACATGAAAAACAGAAAATCTGGAAGTTGAACTACTGAACATCAAAGAGAGCAAGAAAGAGAGGGTTTTCATTTTCTGATGTTAAAAAAAATCAAACATTTCTGAGGAAAGCAGACTCTTTTCAGGAAATTTTAGTTTAGTCAAAAACAATTTTCCATTCCCCAAAAAGGATGTTTCAGTAGAAAACTTCAACCAGCTCCTATGAAGCCAATTTCATTTATCTGTAAAGTGAAGAGCATCTTGATCAATTTACTGGAACATACTAAACAATTCATTCCCTTCCTAGCTATTACGCATTATAAAGGATAATATACTTTTGACCTTTATCTCTTTCTGGCTCAGCCCTTCATTGGTGAAACAGAAATAATGCCATCAGTCACCCCACAAAGGTGTGATATGCCACAGCTGTATCTTTGTGGGCCTTATTCAGTCATGAAAGATCCTGGGTCAAGCACAAAAAAGCCAATAGAAAGACCCAGGCTTGCATTTGGCCTCACACACTATAGTCTTGCATTGATTTAACCTAAGTTGATCTTAAAAAAAAAACCCATCAAAGCATGTACATTTTCCCATCACAATATGAGGCTTTTCCCCATATATACCAGTATTTTGACTCTCCCCATTACAACCCAAAAGCAGAGCAGATATCTAATGACTCAGGCTCTGAATATTTTGGGTTCCAACTGAACTAAGGGCATGTATAGACGACATGGGCATTAATGTAGAGTGTCTGAAAATTTTAACACGGCTTTTTTTTTGGTGCAGTGCATTTTTGTTTGCATGACACGGCACTCATGTTTGCACGAAAGGCGCTTTTGAGCGAGTCAAGCCTTGTGCGTCATTCCCTGCAGATTTCAGTAGGGGGAGTCAAATACCAATTTACCCACTGTAATGTCATTCCTAATGACATAACCACCTGGGCTCCCAAGTCCCCGCCCCCAGACTCTCACTGGGCAGTCCTGACTCTCACTGGGAATCTTCCCTGGGCACAGTCATGGTCACCCCAAAATCTTTGTCATTTGCACCCACCTGTGTGTGGTCGGTCTGGTCTCTCTCCATCAGTACGCAATCCCAAAGACCCCATCCCAATACCAAAGCCAAGCCACTTGAATCCTCTCTCTTGTTCCTTTCCCTTCCCATCCCACCATGTTACAAATATATGTGTTTTTTCTTTTATTTACTATAGCTGCTATGATAATTACTATGATATCAAATAGTCAGGGTTTAGAATAGTGGGTGGCTGGGTGTTTGTTGCCTCCTGGTTGATTGGTGATTGCTATTGATGGTGGTGAAAGCCCCTTTTCCTCTTGCCTGCAGTTGCTCTCCCCTCCTTGGATATGTTTTTCCTCTTCTACCTTTTCTTCCTTCCTCTTTCTTTCACTTTAAGGTAAGGAATTGTGTTTTGAAATTTGTATGTGTGCATTTTGTATCTCCCCTTGTATTTTGGTATTTTTATCTATTTGTGTGCCATGGCATTACTTTTGTAGCTTATATTTTATACTCCTCACCTTTCAACTAAATGTGTTTAGTTTCA
>NW_005842505.1:770292-803994 GCF_000455745.1 Alligator sinensis
AAAGTCTGCCAAGGACAGATAAAAAGCAGTGAAAAGTGACCCTCAGTGGCGCTCTCTTGATCTCCAACTTGACCAGCACCTGACCTGTCCAGCCAGAAGGACCAGCCAACGACCCCCTTCTGGAAGATAACACCATGCTGAAAGAAGCCTCAACGGCAGACTCCAGCACCTGTGGGATAGGTATACCTGACTCTTGTAGCTTGCTACTGTGTGTGTGCATCTGTGTGTGTGTGTGTGTGTGTGTGTGTGTGTGTGTGTGGAAGGACCAGCTCTAAGGTTTATGATTTAACTTCATTACAGTGTTTCAATCTGCCTAATAAACAAGAATTTTAAGGATCCCGAGTTGGGCATTTGTAGCCAACAGTGGTGGTGAGCTCTTCTGGCTTTTTTTCCCTGGTTTGTTTGGACTACATTTCCCAGGATTCCCGAGCTCATTGATCTTCATGCAGTTTCCAATGGGGGCTCCTATTGGAACCCTCCTGTTCCCTGCCCAGGTACCCCGTCAATATGGTTGTGTAGTGCCACATATGGCTTTGGGAGGTGTGTTGTGAATTATTTTATAAATGTTTTTGGAATGTTTTTGAAAATGTGGGTTGCTGTTTGGCTTGGTCCTCCACCTGCCTAGCTTGCCAAGACCTATAATAGTTAACCTTCTCACCCACATGGGGGGGGAGGGAGGGCTCATTCAAATGTGGGTGACGATGCATAATGCCCCCCTCCCCCAAACCACTGACAGTCTGGAAGCAGCAAACCCCTAGCCCAGGGAAAATTTCCTCCCCCTTCCCCTGACCATCCTCCCTTCTGCCCCCAGTCTGCAACACCGCACACCCCTGTAGACAGACACAGATTTAAAGTGTAAATCAATTTATTTTAACATAACAAAGAGAAAGAACAAAGCACTGCTAGGTGTTGTTGTCAGCAATATATCCTGCCAGACAATCATGCACAAGGGCTGCCCAACCAGCTTCTCCTTGAGTATATCTCCTTGGTCCCTGTGCTGCTGCCTGGACATGTCTCTGTTGTCTAGTGACTGCCTGTCACACTTCTTCTTCCCACAACGCATTGAAAACCTCTCCCTGGCTCTCACAGATATTGTGCAGCACACAGGCTGCCACTACAAGGGCTGTGATATTGTCTTGCTCCATCTTGAGCTGGCACGAAAGAGCCCTCCATCGTACTTTCAGTTGGCCAAATGCACATTCCATGGCCATCCTGCAAGTGCTCAGATGGTAGTTTAAAACCAGCTTCTGCGGGCCAGTGATGTTCCCTCCATAGGGCTTTATGAGCCAGGGCTTTAGGGGTTAGGCAGCATCCGCTAATATAACTGGGGGAATGGTGACACTGTGTACCACTGTCTCCTCCATGCTGGGAGTGTCCTTTCTCCATGAGGCCAGGCTGAGGAGAGTTTCTGAACATGCACGCATCATGCATGCTGCCGGCCCACCTGGTATAAATGTTCATGAAACAGCCCTGGTGGTTCACCATGGCTTGCAGGATCACAGAAGCATATCCTTTCCTGTTTTTGGAAGCCCTCCCCAACCCTGCAGGACACAGCACTGGGATGTGAGTGCTGTCTAAAACCCCCATGCAGTTCGGGAACCCCTTCTCATTAAAACCACCTATGACTTGCTGTGGATTCATCAGGTGGATAATTTTGTTTGCAGCAATCTCTTTAAGCAGCTGGCATACCTCACAAGTTGCCAGCCAGCTGTGCAGGCAGCCATGCCAAATGGGTGTGTGATGTAGTGCAGGCTGGATGAGCTGGCCAGTTTCATGATGGCCATTGCAACCCTCTTGTCTGGTGGGATGGCCTGATGCATGTTAGTGTCCTGCCTCGCAATGTGGGGTCCCAGCATTGAGACGATATGTTAGAAAGTCTCCCTGTTCACTTGGAACATCTCCAGCCACTGCTGGTCATTCCAAGTCGTCAGCATGATTCACTCCAACAAGTCTGAGCTGCTCTCGTGGGCCCATACTGTGTAGATTCTGGTCCTCCTCAGGTTTCTCAATACAGCCCAGTCAAATTCCACTTCTTTGCTTTCCTCTGTGTATTCCAAGTCCTCTGGGTACCTGTATCTTCTTGTTCTTATTGTCATTAATGCTGTTAAACCAGGAACACAACCTGCCTGTGAACACTCTAGCCCAGTTCCTATCCTTCTCAGGCATTGCACCAGTAATCCCCAGGTAAACAGCATTTGCAGAAGCAGTACTGACACCTCCTCCTCCCCCTCCTGCTCATCCATGTCCTTCATATTCTCCATGTTGGAGGACTCTTCATTGTGTTTTTCTCCATTGTCACGTATTTCATTCCCATTCTCCATTTTGCCCCTTCTGTCAGCAACAGCTTCTCAACCATCTGCACCAAGCAGGGGGCAGGGACTGTAGGGTTTTGTGTGGTCTGGAGCTTGGTGTAGCTGCTTTTTCAACACTTCACCCTTGCACCTTGGGGCACTGGGGCTTTTGCAAGTCCTTTCATCCTGAGCTTAGCAGCCACTGGTGTTCTGATGTAATCAAGCTTGCAAACAAAAAATGTCTTGCCTACTCCTCTCCTGGTAATGTAGGCTGCCCAAAACTTTTGCCACTTTAGGGAAAACAGGCTGTGCTTCTGTAATAAAATTATTTTGCAGAAGCAGGTAGGTAGGTATTGATTTCTGCAACATTCAGGGCCACTGAGCAGCCACCCCAAAGTACAATGGCCGTATTTACCCCATCACCAGGTCTTTTTTTGTTGTTAAACTGGGTGCTTCATCACCTTTGGGTGTTTTGACAATTACAGGTAATGACTTCGCAATCCTTGGAATTTTCCAAGACCCTCATGCAAGCACAGCCTGAGTATAAAGGCACCCCTGCAAAAAAGTTTGCCAGCCCCCTTTCACAAATCACTTGTCCTGTTGACCACAAACTGCTTCACCATGTCTCAGAAAGCCAGGACCAGCATTATGGAGCCAACAGCCCAGGAGGCTGATACCTCCTCCAACACCTGTAGACCCAACTGGACCTGGGAAAAAGTGGAGGACTTTAATCAACAGTTGGTCAGAGCAAAGCATCATAGACAGGCTGGAAAGTAGGAGGAATACGACTATTTATGTCAAGATAGCAAAAGGCATGCAGGCACAAGGGCACAATCATGACTGGACCCAGGTCTGGTGCAAGATCAAGTCCCTGAGATCAGCGTTTTACAGAGCCAAAGATGAGAACTCGTGTTCTGGGGCAGGTCGCACAATTGCTGCCTTCTATGAGAAGCTGTCCATCATTCTTTTCAAGGATGTGGGTGACAATCTGGGTATGGAGACTTTCAGCAGTGGGGTTTGGTAGGAAAGGGCGGCGGAGGAGGAGGAGGAGGCAGCAGCAGTCCCTCCTGAGGGTGAAATCATGAGCATGTCTCAGCTGTATGCAGACCGCTCCCTGCTCCCTGATGACCATTGCTCCACTGGCAGGAAGAACCATTGGTCACCATACACTTAGTGCCACTCAGCCCTGTTCCACGGACTAGCACAGATAATGAATTGGAGGAGGTCCAGGGTCAGGAAGAAACCCATGCGGCCAATACATCATCTACTGTTACTGAGACCCAAGAACATACTGGACCTGGTAAGTCTCTTGTAATGTGCCTCTTGCCACTTCCAGGCAACTCCTGGGTTCATGCTGGTTGGGTTTGGGAGGCCAGGAGGGAGGGGGAGAAATTCATGTGTTGCTGTAAGTTGGTTGCCTTGTTCTTTTGGTGGTGGTGCATGATGGGTTCTATAGCTCATAATTTAACAGACACCAAACTAATTATTTGCTTTAATTAATTTTTTGCAGCTAGCATGGGCAGTGGCAGCTGTGGACCTGTTTCTGAAGTGAGTACTTGTAAGTTTTGGGCAGTACAAGTGGTGCCACACTGTTGTGGGTCTGCTTCTGTGCCTGCCAGCATTTTGTGCACTGCAGAGTGGGGGTGGAGGGGTGTACTTTCCTTCTCTTGGGGGCAAGGCAACCATTGCTTTTTTCTTTGTTTATCAGCCACCGTGACCTATGGCTGCCTGGAATGGTGCCCCGCTCACACTACAGCAGAGAGCTGCAGAAATTTTCACAGAAAGCAGAGACTGTCCTGTGAAACCTTGCTCAAGGTTTTGGCGGACTCCCCAGTAGCCAGGGTGGAACGCACAGATGCCTGGCGGGATGAACTCTGTGAGTCACTGTATAAGGATGATGCCATCCTTGAGGAAGTGTGAGACACCATGAGGAATTTCAAAGATGATGTCGATGAGTCCTACGTTGAATTACAGAGGTCACAGGACACTTTCAATGATACCTTTCAGAGTGTGCAGAAATACATCTTAAATAAATGGATACCATGCCCGAAAGGGAAAAGTTGGTCTGCTCATCTTGCCTCTGTGCGAGATGAGTGGAGAATTACAGCCAAGCTTGTTCCCCCAACTCAGTGGGGTCACAGGAGGGCCATATGACTGCCAGCAGGGCCAGGAGGGTGCCACTGCATTTCAGGGAGATGGGGCGGTTTATGGTCATGGTGGGGTGAAGGCAAAGAAGCACAAGTAACTATTGTGTTGCAAACAATACAACCTCATGGTTTCCTGGCTTCCTGTGGCTGCCTCCATATCCACCCTTACACTGCTTGGTTACGAAGATGGATTTCATTCATTGTTTGGGTTCATTTCTCTGTTCATTTTTCCTGCCGCTTGCTGCATGGTGCTGGGGGGAGGGGTTGGCAATCTCTCTTGCACAAGTACACAGGGGGGCTCCAGAGGTAAACAGGGGGGTTGCCTGTGTGGGTCGCAACACACAAGTGCTGGCCTGCACACCAGCATTTTGCAACCACAGCCCCCACTCTGCAAAGTCACTTTTGAGGCCATACTTACTTACTGCTTCTGATTTTACCTCCCTTAGTTGGGAGAAGGGAAGTGGTGTGTCACCCCCCAGGAGCCTGGTGTGCTTTTTTGCAAGCCACCAGCCACTTTGCAAAGTCACCCACAGGGGATCATGGCTTCCCAGGCTCTTTGGCTCACCCTTCACCACCCTTGCATTTTCCCTAGATGGAAATGTTGAAAATGTGCTTTTTCAAGATTCTTTCCTGCTCTTTTCCAGCCAGGTGCCAGTGTCTGGTTTTTTTTTCCACATCAAAATCAGACTGCCAGTGGGGGTGGGGGGTTGCCCCCCTCAAGCACTATAAATTGAGGGAGCAGAGGTTGGGGTACATGGTCACTGTATTGAGGAGGGAGGTTTGAGGCGAGTGAGGGATGACAGCACAGCAGGCACAGAGAAGGACTCATCCCAGTCACAAGAATTGCCCCTGGGGGTCACAGCAATGCAAATCCAGGGTTTGAGAAGACTGCAGGCTGATCAAGTGGGATGCAGTGAAGCTTTGAGTGCTATTTGATGCCCGCACCTCTGCGACATGCAACTTGAAAGAAGACATGGTGATGTGCATCTTTGGTAAGTGACACCTGACATTGTCTGTGCCCTCAGGGTGGCAGGGTCATCCCTATGGGGGTGCAAATACAAGCGACCACCCCAGACACAGTGCTTTGGGGGCCCTGCAGAGATGGGTGGAGAGGATGGAGTGATTTCTCAGTGCCACCGCTGGCCTTGCAGCCAGATGCTCGCCAATTCCCCCCACCCCCAACCATTGCCGCAGCAGCACACAAGATCATCTGTGTGTGTGTGGGGGGGGAGGGGGCGTCATTTGCCCAGGGCCCTGCACCAGTGGTGTACCATGGGTCTCTGGGGCACAGGAGACAAGCCCTGGGTGCTGCTGCCCTCGCTCCCATGCGCCCCAGACAAGTTGCCTTCTTCAGTGGTTTTGGTGGCGGGGGGGAGGGAGGAGTGAACAGTGTGGAGTGGTGACGCCCCCTTTGCACCTGCCAATGGTGGTCCCTTTACATCCATGTCAGGGCAGTGGTGCCACCCACCGCTGTCAGTACCCACTGCCATCCACCCTGATAGGGTCATCTCCGGTTGCGGGGGGATACATTGTTTAGTTCAAATTTATTGTAAATGGGGCTGGTGAAATTTTATAGCTGTAAAAGAAGGTACGCGAGGTGCACAAGAGGCACCAATACAAATTTTGACGCTCATTCTAACCTTCCTCCCTCTGGTTTTTAGATCCCCTTCTGCTGCTAGCTGCAGGCTGATTGATCCCTGTTGGTGTGACAAGAGGAAGAAAGAGAAGATGAAGAGGATGACAACACTTCCTTCAGGATTCTCTCAACAACTGAACTATTATGCATTACAATGATAGTTGACTTTCATCCTGACTTATGTAGACCTATAATATAATAACAGGTAATACTAATAATAGGAATCAATAATATTATTAATTCCAATAGTAATATATTAATAAGAGTTTGTAGTAATAGTAATATTAATAATGATTTATTAATGGTCAATAGTAATTGTAATGGTTCAATTCCTTACCACAGCATTTCAAAGCAAATAGATCTGCTTTATCACTCTACATAAATCACACACATCCTGGGTCTCCACCATATATATATAGAGCCAATGTATGATATAGACTTATATTATATAGATTTATAATTACAGTTCGATTCCTTATGATGAGAAAGCAGATAGTGAGCATAAGGCAGGTGATTATGCACCCTCTCTGCCTCTTTCCCCATGTTGGGGGGGAGGGGGCAGGGAGGAAATGCCCACCTCATGGTTCAAGCTCCTCCCTAGGTCTCTCTATCCCCATGGAGAAGAGATATATACCCTTCTGCTTTACATACTACCCTTACTGAACTTGTATTACTTCCTCCTCCTGGTTGCTGGCTACTAGTATTGCTGAGGCTTCTCTTCTGTGTACTACTTGAATTGTGGAGGCTTTCTTTGCAGGCTTTGGCTTGAGCATCAGCTTGAGTATGGTAAGAATTGCACAAGTTCTGCAGTTCCATTTCATATTATTCTCACCCTCCTCCTGGTTGCTGGCCATGTCCCAGCAAATTCGGACTGGGGTACATATTGCTGGCCACAAATGAGGAGGCTTTTTTCTTGTTACTGGCCAGGACCTCCAGCAAATTCCCTCCCAGGTAGTAGGCCTAGGCCTGCGGGCTCTTTGCCCCACTTGCCCACCTTTTCCTTACACATCTCCGTTGCACCCTTGTAACTTTTGAATCATTGCTGGCCACAAAGGAAGCTGTGGTCCTGAAATATGACCACTGCGGTAGCAGAAGCTGAGGCTTCTTCACTGGTTTTGGCCCGAGCATCAGCTCAATTTGCACAAGTTCTGCAGGCCCATTTCATAGTCTTCTCACCCTCCTCCTGGTTACTGGCCATATCCCAGAAAATTCAGACTAGGGTACATGTCTTCTGACTGAGGGAAAGCTTCTTGTTGGGAAAACCCTCACTTCTTCCTGCATCAGCATGAGCTGGACAAGTTCTGCAAGTGCATTTTATTCATTGCTGCAGAGGGCTCAGGTTGCAGGTGGAGCCTTCCACAAAGGAATCTGAGGCTTGAGTTTCTTTTCTGAATTGTGGAGGCTTTCTTTTTGGTTGCTGGCCAAGACCTCCATGGTCTGGGTACTAGGCTCTTCACCCTACTTGCCCACCTCTGCCTTACATCTCTCCATTGCACCCTTGTAACTTTGGAGTCATTCCTGGCCGCAAAGCAAGCTGTGCTCAGGAGCTATAACCACTGCAGTGGGAGAAACTGAGGCTTGAGTTTCTTTTCTGAATTGCGGAGGCTTTCTTCTTGGTTGCTGGCCAAGACCTCTGGGGTCTGGGTAGCAGGCCCAGGCCTGCAGGCTCTTTGCCCCATTTGCCCACCTCTGCCTCACACCTCTCTGTTGCACCCTAGTAACTTTCAAATTGTTGCTGGCCATAAAGGAAGCCTCTCTCCCTCCCTCTCCCACAACAACCCACCCACCTACCTGGGGGACCCTTCCTCCCTCCCTAAGCTCTGTGGCCAGCAAAGATTCTAAAATTACAATGTAATGGAGATTAGCATGGCCTGACTCAGCCAGTCAGCTGAGTTGGGCCATACATCTCCACCTGAGGGGTCCCTTAGGAGACTGTGCCTGGGTGCCCCAACCTTAGGGTGCCCCTCCCTCACTAAGCTTTGTGGATGGGTTTGTTTAGTCTTCTTTCTTGCAAGAAATGCTGGCTGCACACTAACACCGGCCAAGCATTCGACCTCCCTCCATCAGATAATAGTCCACCCTGCAACTTTCAGTAATGCCATGACTCCATAAAAGTCACATGGTCATCATCTCTCTGAAAAGCACCCCACCCACTCACCCAGCCCCCAGCAGATATGGATGACATATAGACCAAAAATAAAACACTGCTGGGACATGGCCAGTAACCAGGAAGGGCCAGTAACCAGGCTGGCTGGCTGGCTGCCTGCCTGCCTCCCTCCCTCTCATACTCCCACCATGCAGCCCTCCATCCATCCATGTCATATCAAGGAATTACTCAAGAGACCTTGGGAGCATATTGTGAATTGGTGTTTTATCCTGTTGTATTGTGTTTGCTGGCAATGGCTGTACTGTAAAAAAATGTATTCTCCAGCTGACTACCAACAGCATTGTTGAGTAAAACAAAAATATCTATACTGTTTTAGCTTTATTGTGATTTCTCAATCAAATTGACTGCAATTCAATTTATTGTGAAAAAAATAAAGATGAGGAACAAAAGTATCTGATTTGTACTTGTTCCTGCTTGATTTCAGGTCATGGACCTGGGAGCAGTTTGCAGCTGGCCAGGGGCAGGAGTGCAGTAGCTTTGCAGGCTGGACACAAAGTTGGTCATGGCCTATATTTCAGACTGGTTGACCTTCACTCTAGGCACCTCAATAATATGTTTGGGGATATCCATCTGCTGCATAACACTTCTGTCCTCTCTATAGGGAGCAGAGTACTTTTTGAAATCATAGCCTTGGCTAACTAGCAGCTCCCTGCTTAGCTGAGAACCATCTAATAAGAACATGCCAAAACCTGCTTCTCCTATACTAGGTATTACAAATTTCTTGAATTTGGATGAAAAGAAGTTCTCCCACAATGATGCTTTCTTTGAATACACTTGATTCTGCAGAGGCCTACAGGTAGCTGAAGAGATTACCCTGGGCTGCCTTGGGAATGCTACTCCTTGTTTCCCTCTCACCTTTTCCCTGTCCTTTGAGAAGAGCTGAGATATGACAAGGGAGGACAAAGCAATCCTGAACAAAATCTAATGAGCTCTTTCCAGGGGGGGAGTGGGGTCCACAAAGCTGGCTCTGAAAGGTGCTGCATGTAGGATTTTGTAAAGAAAACATTGCATTGCAAAGAAAGTGTTGAAAAGAAAATCATTTTTGCATCACACCTCCCATAACAGTACATCCTGCAAAGAAAAAACTCAGAAAAAAGAAGCAGCTGTTTTGGATCTGTGGCAGCAGGAGTTAACCCCAGCCCCCTACCCCACTTGGTGACCATGCATATGAAATAGATTATAATGCATTAAAGACTTACTAAATATCATTCCATGTAAGTCTTAGAGAGTGGCTGTGTCAGGAAAAACTCTGGGAAAGCTGGATTTCAATTTTTTAAAATTTTAAACATACTTTAAAAAAAGTTAAAGTTAACCTTTTTTTAAACTATTTAAAGTTAAATGTTGACAGCTGAAAATGTAACTAGTTACAATTAAAAGTTAGCCATTTCTTTAACTTTTTAACTAGTTAATTAACTAGTTAATTCCCATGGCTGCATACACTATAGATGGCAGGGTGGGGGAGGTGAAGAATTAAGAGGGGGTAGAAAATTAAGGGATTATTGGCCTCCCCCATTTTAAAATAATAATTGGTCTGAGCAGACCCATCCCAACCTGAACTGCATGCTGCGAGGGAGGCCAGAGAAGTGAAGGAGGGTAAAAAAGAACACATGGCGGCACCTACTGGCTAAAGGCCAGAACACAGTGCCCTGTCATGGTGAAGTGGATTAATTAGAAGTCTTTGGAGTCTCGGGCTGTTTGCACACACAAATCCAGTTGGAGCAGCATAATTAGAGAGCACCACAAATTAACACATCTCCAAGTAGTGTTAGTTTAAGGCACTAAGTGGACTTTAGAATGGGGGGAAATCCCGGGTTGTGCAAACACAAACGTAGTTGTGTCTACATAAATGGGAAATATCATTTTGTCTACACACACCCTAAGAAACTGGGGAGCAGAAGCATAAGTGGTTGAGTTTGCACCCTGGGCAACAGGTGCACCAGAACAGAGGCAGGGAGGCAGATTTGTATGGCAAGTGATGATAAAAAGCAATTAATTTGGCAGTGGCTGCAGGGCCAGGAAAGGGTTAACCTGATCCTTAGCAGTGATGCCTCCTCTCACAGTGATAGCAGCAGCATTCCCCTTGGGGAGGGAGGCAGAGACTGATGAGGGGACTCTTGTTCCCACTTGTTGAGCCTCCCTGCCTCCATTCTAGCACCCAATTTACTGGGCACCTGGGGCTCAGGTCTTAGTTATGCTAGTGCTGTAAATAGACTAGTATGTATATATGAGTCAGCCCAAACCAGTTTCTAAGATGTGCTTCCATCCCCAAGCATGAGTCTCATTAATTATTGTCTGGCTAGGAAATGGGAAAAAAATAAAGGAAACTCAGTGTGCAGCAGTGTCTGGGGAAAAAAATCACTTGCTAATACTGGAGAGAAAAGGAAAACAAGAATCAGGAAAATATTTCAAATTAAACAAAGAGAGGAAGTTTGTAATGTCAAAGTGCCCCAGTGATCCTGTCTGCCAACGCAAACATTTTTAATGTGCTTGTCATAAAACAAAGAAGGGATCCCAAAAGCTATAGTTTGCTTGTGTCTATTGGTTGCTCTCTCTTTATATATTCAGGATGCTGGAGCCAATATGCAAGTAGCTATCCTTTTTTAGAAAAGTGGTTTTCTCTAACATGTTATACTTCTCCACATTTAACTTAATTTTTTTTTGGTTAAAAAAACCCCAAGCGTCCTACTCCATTATCCACAACTCAGTTATACAACTAAAAAAGAAAGAGATGCAAGATTAATTTCCAGTGTGTCTAGGCATATCTGAACACACTCATTACACTGTAATTATTATCCCAGTGAAATTAATAGCAACCAAGATTCCCATGGATTTAAATACAGCTAGGAGAACAGCTGTACCGTGGAACAAACCCTAGCCCCAGGAAACACAGCATAGTGTACTTTATTTATTTATTAGATTTTTATGCTACTCTTCCCGAAAAGGGGCTCAGGGCAGCTTACAGTAGTAGAAAAAAGTAGTATAGAAACAGAATAAAATATTAAAATAAGAACAAACAAATTTCCCCTAATTTTTGTTCTTGATTTTTTGGGGGGAGGGGTAGGAGAGGAGGGAAATCTACCCTACCCACTCTTGCTCCTCAGCCTCTAACCAAGAAAAATACACCCCCCACCCCCAAGGGGGAGTCTATGACAGTCACTGAAACCCATTAGCCTTGGGTTAACAGGCTAATGGGTTTCAGGCTAATGGGAATCAAGGCTAACAACAGTTAGCCTTGATTCCACAAGGGGACACATTGTTCAAAGACCAACAACCCAGAAATGCCGAAATACCCTTCAGTAAGACACACTCCAGGGCCCCCTGTTATTCCTTTTAAAGTCACAGGCTGACTGGTGTTGGCCAAATGGCTAGTTTCGTGCTACTGGAGGCTAGACCAATTTCACCTCAAGGAGAGAGTCACACACAGGGTGAGTCCGTCATGAGTTTATTGATTGCGCAAGCAATGTCGACAGAGGAGCTGATGCTCAAAGCAGTGTCAACCCCGAATTTCTCTCGGGGTTACACTTTTATAGCTTACATAAAAAAGGGCTACAACGTGTCATACAACTATTGGCAGTACCACAATTTCCTTGTTGTTACGTCTTATCTTATGGGCTAGGCTTAGTTTGCTATTGGTTAATATCTCGTCTTTTAGTAACCTTATACCTTAGTGTAACTTCAGGGCATTAGGCAAGTATGGTTACAAAATGCAGAGCAAGCAGGAAGGAAAAAGAAACCCAAAACTCAGTCGTTAGGCCTTGTGCTTCCTACACAAGGGATCATGAGGGACTCATGAGGGACTCATACAGCTATTACTCAAGTGAGGCCCAGGTCATAATGTATTTTTACCACACTGGCACCTTTTCTTTCCAGCCTGACTGACCATGTGGTTTGCCTGCTTAGCTTCCCAGCCCTTCCCCTGCTTCATATTCAGTCCCGACAAGCAGGGGGACAGAGAAGTTGTTAGCAGCCCCTGCCAAGCATAGGGTTGCTTCAGTCCATGTAGGGCCTGGCAGCAGCATGATCAAAGCACAAACCTAATGATTTTGTTTTCCAGCAATGGACCATTACAAATAGTAGGCTGTGCAAAACTAAGCCAGCACTCAGTAACATCTGGACAGAGGAGGGAGAGGGATGAGCCTGGCCTTTTCTCTTCCTCTTGGTCTCCTGTTGACACACCATCCCCAGTCGATGTGCTAATAGTTTTGGTTTCTTAACAACTATGACTTGGACTGATAACCTGTGAATGTAAAACAATGATAGTTTTCTCTTTATCCCTGTATACTTTAGATACAAGGAAGATTTTTCCCAGAGGTTGAAACTGCAGGAGCAGGCATTGCAACTCCAACACCACCTGCAGAATGAAAGAGAAAATTGTTTACAGGTGAGGACAATAAGTTCCTCAAACTGGGCTTTTGAAGGATCTTCAGTGTCTCCCAATTGTGCTGCTATAGCTCCTGCAGAACAGTTTTCTCTAGCAATAGATTAACATGGGCTATTCTTTAATAGAGTGAACTTGAGACGCTGGTATTGGTGAATGTTTAAAAGCCCCGACCTTCTTAATTCTAGAGCTTAAAGAGAGTTTGCCATTACGTAGAATCTTCAGCCAGCTTTTGGATTTTCCTACCACGTAGGCCAGCGGGATCTCTTAACTACTGAGGGCTCCAGCAAGAAAGATTTTATTATTTTTATGACCTCCTCTCCTGCCCAGAAAATAGTATCTGTTGTCTATACTGGCTCCATCTATACACATACTCTACTCTCTCTGTGCTTTGGGCAGAGTGATCTGTTGCTGTAAATCTACCCTACCTTCTGCCTGTTGGTGAGTGTCAGCAAGCCAGACTGCTATTCCTGGCACAGTTCCAGCTTTCCTGAGCCCAACCTTTTATTTCCTTGCTAAATTTGTGGTTATTTGTGCTAGAGAAAAGTTAGTTCTAAGATACCACTCTGGGTGAAAAGTGACTAGAGAATTATTTGCTGATAGTATGTTGCCTGCATTTATGCAGATGACCAGGTAAAATTAGAAGAGAGGGAGCTCTGAACAAACCAAAGCAAGATGCTTCCATCTCTTAAATCAGCTTCAGTGCATAAAGGGAGCATTGAAATCTTTGTTATGCTGTATTAACTTTCCTCTAAATGCTGCAGCATGTTGACTTGAATAGTCTTAAGAATCTGTTTTCCATTTGAACTAGTTTGTCTGTGGCCAGCAATTGGTTTAGCTGTATGGGTGTTGACCCCTCAGGGTAACTGAAAGCAAGGTAAATGTGCAGCGAGTGAACTTGAACAGGTGTAAATCTTGATTAGCTCAATTGGAACCAGTGCATGTCCTTGAATACACTTAGGACTCAGAAACCCTGGTTGCTAAGGCAGGAATTGAGGCTATTTCTGAGCATAGTGATGAGGCATTAGGCTACTCAAATGTGTAGCTTGTGTTGCAATGCAGGCAGGAAAGCCAGTGCATTTCTGCAGAGATTTCAGTCACTTTAGTTTTAAGGGTACTATGAAACTTATTTCATTAATGTTTACAAAGTACCTTAAGTTTGGGCAAGGAAAGCATTTGAGAGGTGCAAGATATTACTAACAGCCTTATGCTGTTGGATCTCAAGGTTGGATTATTATCTGTATTTCATCCTTATAAACGGACTCCGAGGGCCTTGTTGCATGTAACATTTAGGCAGCTCCTGGAGCTCTTAATCCCTGGATTGTCCTCACTACAACACCTTTTAAATGGCTTAAAGCACTTGTTTTATGCAGCTCAAAGTTACTCCATTCTAGGGCAGGATTACCTGTGATCCATACAACCCAGGGTCCATTAACATGTGGCCAGTCCCCACAGATGTTGAAGTCCTCTATTATCCCAGGATGCAATATGGGATATGCAGTGTTCTATGGGAACACCCCCCCCCCGATCAGCTCTCTGTTGCATGGGTGCTGTGTGGCAAGGCTGATCCCTCTTTCTTTCTCTCCTTTCTCTTCTCTTCCCTCACCACCACATTCATCCCTGCAGGTCCCTCAGCATGAGCTGAATGGTGAATGCAGCACCTCACATTTTGCCTGCCAGACTTCCCATGGCTCTGCAATCCCCAGCTGCCATAAAAGTTCTTATTTGTTCAATGTGCTCCACACCCCTTCTTCTCCCTCCCTTCCTTCAGTACTGACCAACCTTTGCCTAACTGGAAACTTCGAGTGACTCAGCCAAGAGGTTTTAATGAGAGTTTATGTAAGCCACATATGCATTGCACCCAGTGACTGCCAATCCAAACTCTCCCCACCTTTTCTGAGTCCATTTGCCCTTCTTATTCTGCTAAGTGCCACCTGCTCTGATCAAGGACAGGGTAGGGGGCTATTTTTACTCATGTTTCCCTTCTCAGCTGGTGGCGTTGGCAAGCACCAGGAGTGCCCAGCCTGGCCAAAGCAGGTAGCACTGTGGATTTGTTACAGAGTGAGCCAGGCTCAGAAAAGCCCCCAATGCCCCCCAAACTGGGATTTGCTAAATGGAGGAAAATTCACCTCCCTTTCTTTTCTCATCCCTGAAGGGGTGTGTGTGTGTGTGTGTGTGTGTGTGTGTGTGTGTGTGTGGGAGAGAGAGAGAGAGAAAAGGGGGTCAGATTCATGGTAGCTGATAGAAGCAAGATAGCCTTGACACACTCTGCTGACACCTCCTAGTCCTGCCTCACAACCACAGCCCAGATCCATCCAGCTGTGCTACATGTGGATTGGGTGCATGGAGCAGGGCACAACTAGAGCCACAGAGCTGGAGCTCTTTGCTTAGCAGGAGAGAGAAGGTGCAAGTTGCAGCCTCAGTACACATGATGGAGGTTTAGTCCTTCAGGGTGCTTGTATACAAGATGGAGATTTAGGGTTGCATTCTGCAGGTGCCTGCTGAACGTAGAAGTGGCGAGGGGGCTGATCCTTTTTTTTTCTGGTGCACTGGGTGGGGGTGGGGGGCAAGCTGCCAGTGCTCTGAGTGGCCCCTGAGCTGTGGAGAACCCCAGTCCTTCCTTCCATGGCAGCGGCCCCCACGGCCAGCCAGATAAGCTGCTAGTGGGTGCTGTCCCAGCTTGAAGGTGATTGATCCAACTCTTCCCTGAGCCTAGCTGGGTTTCCAGCACCCTGTGTACCATCCCCGCTGCCTTCTTCAGCTGCCAGGTCACCCAGCTGCCCTCCTTCCATTTCCCTACCCTGCCACTGCAAGCCAGCCCATTCCCAGATGGCCCCAGGACTCCTGGTGGTCTTCTGCCCCTTCTGAGGGCAGAGGGAGACCCTGGTGCACATAACCCTTGAGTGTGCCAGGCTGCAGCCCTTTCACCTCCAACTCCTCTGGTTGAATTCCACCCCCCATCTTTTTGTTTTTGGTTACCCCATCCATGGCCCCACAAAGTCCCGGGACCTCCTGGTCAACCTCCTCCTGGCCCTGGCCAAGTGGGTCCTGTACTTGACTAGGAAGGAGGCTGTGCCTGGGAAGGTGCCTAGAGACTGTGGGGCCTCTTTCCTTTCACTTGTCTGTTCATGTTTCTGGGCAGAGCACCAGTGGGTGGCATCCACCAGCTCCTTGGATGCCTTTGAGGACTGGTGGGTGCAGCCTGGGGGGCTCTCCTTGATGTCCCCCTCCAGAGAACTTCTTTTCACATGTTGAACCTTTGACCCCCATGTCACTCCTACCCTTTTCTTCCTTAGTTGTCCTGCCAAAAAAAAAAAAAAAATCAGCTGTATCTTTCAAACGTTGGCCCCACACAGTGGGGGCTATTAATTAACTAGGTGGGCCTTAAGGCCCAGGATCTCTGGAAGATACAAATAGACAGGAGTCCTGGTGGCCTGCTGAAGGCAGAAGCAGTGCTGGGCCCAATCCTTTTTTTCAGCAGTCTGCCTGCCTCTCCTGCATGGGGGGGCTGACAGATTAATGGCTGCAATGTTTCAAGTTGCAGCATTGCAAACAAATTACATTGGGATGTGATTTAGTTTGTGATGATGCAAACTTATTTAAACCCCCCAAAACTCGCATATATGTAAAGTGTGATGCCATTAAGCCACACAAAAGGAAATTTTCGTGATGTGTACATGGTTACATTGTCATGTGTACAAGTGCCCTTAGAAGCATAGAGAAGTAGGGCTGGAAGGGATCTTCCAGCTCACCAGGCCTCTAGTGACAAGTCACAGCTGTGCTAGTAGGGGGCATGTCAAAGAAGGTTTCTAGACTAATAGGGCCTTTTTACATGTTACACTGTGGGCCACGCAAATGTTGACTAGTTCAGTGCTAGCTTGTGGACACACCTTAATGGAACAGGGGCTAGATTATGCAGATGAAGAGAGGATCCTGCCCTGGACTGGTGTAAATTTGAGCCTCATAATGAATGCTTTAAGCAGACATGCAGACAATTCAGTGGTTAAAAGTTCTAGGAACTGGCCAAAATTAATGTGTAATAAGGCCCTAAGGGTGTGACTGCTCCAAACTCCAAGACAGTACAAAGCTGCTCAAAATTTGTGTGGCTCAAAGTACAACATTTAACAAGGCCAATAAAGCTGCTGCAGCTCATGTGTGTGTGTCAGTACTTGTGTTACTAAACTCTGTTTTGGGGACAGATGTCTTTCCTGGGGGGGATTGTTTGTGAAAGTGAAGAATTATTTATTTATTTTATTATTTGCTTCACAACAAGTTCACCACATCTCTTTACAGCAGTAGGAATCCAGGAAGTACCAGAAATCTTCCCTGGTTGTGAAGATAGGAAAGCACATGAATTGTCATGTGTTTTGATAGCATTCTTGTGCTCAGGGGTGTAGGAATAAAAAGTGCTTCAGCCCTCACCTTGTTGATCTGCATAGGAGTGTTACAATATCAAGAATGAATATCACTGAAAGAGAATGGAAGCATCACTCAGTCCAGTGCTAGCTATGGACTCTGGGGACCTGTGTCGATCTCCTGTCTCCAGCACAGACTTACTTTCTGATCACAGGCAAGCCATGTAGGCCTGGAATCTTAAAGATACTTAGGTACCTAAATACACTAACATCCTCAAAAGGGCTATTGAACATATACAAAGGCCCACCTAAGTTCTGAAGCTGTCCTATAGCTAGAAAAAGTTCCAGTTGAAGCCCCAGAGTATGGTTTGCAACATTAATGTTTTAAAATTAGGGTCTCCTGTTGCAGTGGTACCACTTCGTATAAATAATAGAAGATTTCATTAGGTTAGAGAGACTTAGATGCGAGAGGCTGGTGGTTAGGGCACTCAGTGGGCATGTCTACACATGCATTTACACCAATTTAAATTTACTGCACAGTAAATTACTGCACAGTAAGAGGGACTAGGCCAGCATCTACACGTGCCTAAAGTTAGTCCCAAATCAGTTCATATACACAGTGTCACTGCACAGTAAGGCATCTACATATGTGTTACTGCACAGTAACTAATTGAGTGTAATTTGATGCCTGGCTGATGCACATGTAGACTTGTGCCCATACTGCACAGTACTTTCAGTTACTGCACTGTAAATGCATATGTGCACAAGTGCCCAGTGTGGATGAAGTCTTTACTGTACTAAATGTTAAATTAGTAGTACAAGGTGGACAGGTCCTATAGAAGGAATTGAGATAGTTTCCTCAGAATACCCAGTAGCCTGCTGATTAGTGCAGTCCTGGAGGAAGCTGGAGATGAACATTTGAACCCAGACCTCCCCCAGTTGAGGTGATACCCAATTTTAAGGTAGATGCGCTTGTGTTTGTGACTACGCACATGTGCTTGCCCCCTCTCCCAGTAAATGCCCTCTAGACATCTGTGACAAGGAAGAATGTTCAGAGCTCATGATTCTGGGAGAAGAGAGGTGCGTTTTTTGGCCAGAGACGGGTGCTTAAGATCCTTCTTCATCTACTTTACACTTCTGATTATCTTATATGGCTTTCTACTTAGCTAGTTGCTCCATGTAAGTGTTTCCAGAGATTATATGGGAAGCCTGGGTGCATGGTTGAAAATTCTGGTAGGCTAGATTTTGCTAGGTGGCAGGGCACTAAGTACCTCTTAAGGGACCAGTAGCTGAGCAGTGGCAGTGGCTGAGCAGAAGCTGCTGCTTGGTGCAGGGGAAAAGTGGTCCCTCCCCTTTGCTGCTGCTAAATCCGTCTTGCTGCAGCTGCCCGGAGCCTGTGCCCAGGCTGGCCTGTGGCTCCTTTCCACCGCCATCACTGCCACCTGTGGGCTGCCCAGGAGGGTACTGGTGGAAGTACAGAGGAGCCACAAGGCAACCTGGGTGCTGACTCTGGATGACTGCAGCAAGAATGGCCTTGCAGCAGTGAAGGGAGAGGGGGGCTCTTTTCCCCCACACTGAGCACAGCTTCGACAACCTCTGCTGCCACTGCTTGGTGTGAGCAGGGGAGGTGTGGGGTGGGCCATGATCGGGGCTGCATGTGCAGGTCCCTGCCAGTACCATAGGTCTGGGGCCAGCAGCAGTGGCTGGGAGAAGCACCAGGCTTAATTGAGCAGCTTAATTGAACACCAGGCTTAACTGAAAATGTGGGGCTCATCATCACTTCCTTCTCAGGCCACATTTTAAAAGATGATGCTTTCCTTTTGAGTGGATATAACCTTCTCCCCTTGGAAAGGGATTTTGGGCTGTAGAGCCCAACTAGATAGAGATGCTTGCCTGAAGCCCTGAGTCAGGCATATGTGTCTGAAAAGGAGTGGAGTTTGAATGAAATGAAAACTTCTTAATGAAAGCTTCTTAATTTTTCTTCTCTTAAATGGAGAAAATGCTTCCCTCCCTCACAGGGGTTTTGATTAAAGATGAGGTTCTCAAATGCTATACTAATGAAGGCTGTCTAATAGGGGTATGCGAAATGGGCCATACTAGATTTGGATATGGATGCGGCCTGAATCAGGGACAGTGATTTGATTAATTGATTCAGATCACTGTCCCCAATTCAAGTTGGCCAAATCCGAATCTGAAGATTCGATGTTGATTCAGAGAATCCATGATCTGGCCGTACACACAGCTTTAAATGTTTTTTCTACATACCTTGAGGTACCAGGCATGGCTCATGAGCGCTGCAATGGTGGGGTGGATGGAGCATCCCACAGGAGTGTGTAGGGCTCCCATGCATGCTCCAGGGCAAACCCAGAAGTGGACTGGAAGTACCTCCAGTCCACTTCTGGGTCCACCAACGAGCGCACTGGGCCTCTTCTCCCCTGGGCTTCTTGACTTGGTGATTGGCCATGGGAGGACCCTGGGTGCCCCCCCAGACCAAGCAAGCACCAGGCACTGAGCCAGGGGGGCACGAGGGGGCCTCCCAGTGTGCTCCCTGGTGGACCCAGAAGTGGACTGGAAGTGCTGCTTGTCCACTTCCGGGTCTGCTGCTGAGCACCCTGGGGACCCCCCATGCTCCTGAGGGATGCTCCATTTGCCCCACCATTGCAGCATTCATGAGCTGCCTGCTACCTTGAGGTACGTAGAAAAAACATTTAAAGCTGTGTCTATATCCAAATCGCTGAATCTTTCTGAATCTCTCTGAATTGATTCAGAGGGTTCAGCCACCAAATCTAGTCAAATCTCCATTGAATTGAATCAGGGACCGAAGCTTCGCACAGCCCTACTGTCTAAGCATCTTACATAGAAGATAATGATCATTCATGGCCTCTGGGAATACAATGGAGGAGGTACTTTTTAGGGCTCTCCTACCTCATAAGAGACTTTTGTAAAAAAAAGAGATGAAATAGCTCATAGAAATGAAATAAATTGCAAACAAATGGACTATTTCAATTCAACTGAGCAAGAATTTTTTCAGCTATCTGGTAAGAAGAAATAAAGGGTCTCTCCTTAGAATCTGAAGCTGGTAAAAGGTAAATAAATAAATACAAGGAAATACAGCTTTGCACAGTGCACAGTCATCCAGTGGGGTTCATTGCCAAAGTAAACTAAAAGTCAAATCATGCTGTTTGTTAAAAGAGGGTAGGCTTATTCTATAGCTTTTCAGCATGTGTAACTGCACAGAGTGAGATAAGGAGACACTGAACCTCTTGATTAAAGAAACAGCTGCTTGTCTGCATGGCCAAGAATTAATTTCTCTCCCATGCCCATAGTGAACAGTGCTTAAGTGTACGATGAGAGTTTTTTAGGTTCCCCCTGAAGAACTGTGTACCTGTTACTGGCAAAGACAGGGTAACAGGCTTGATGGAGTGATGATTTGATCCAAAAGGGCATATTCTATATCTTTATTATTAGCTTGGCTATAGACTGTTAACTTTAATTATTAGTATCTTGAATCAATAACAAGATTTTCTTTAAAAAATATATGACATGGAAAACATTCTTGTGCCTGGTCTTTTGATTCTATACAATAGTTTCTTTTCCTCTCAAATGGGAGATTGGGAATTGTTGAAGAATGGAGGATATCTGACATCTAAAAGTCAAATTCAAGAAGTCTTTGCTGCCCCTCCCTTATGAGCAGTGATATAAAACTTTAACTGTTCACTTTCATGTGAAATAGGGTCTGCCTGTCTCACTTTGTGCTGTAGCCTGTACCCTGGGGAAAGTAGATGCAGAAAAGCTTTTGCTGCCACCATTGTGTATCTGGGCAACGGTGGGCCACAATAAAGCTCTAGTACTTCTTGGAGCATTTAAAGTAGTTGCTCAGATATCATGGAGTATTCTACTTTTCCATGGCTACTCAGATTGGAAGCATGGGCTGAGCTTTGGCTCTTCTGTGTACCTGGTTGAAATACTTATTTCTACACAACACAGAGAACAGTAGGATATGGTCTCTAGCATGCTCTGAATCTCACTCTCCAAGGTCAGATATTCCTATAAAAATGGCCAGATTGTTTTTCCTTGAAGTGAATGACTAGTGCCTCCTGAGGCTGGGGGGAAATCCTGACAGCATAAATGAAGGCATGGACTTGTCCATTTGTCTGTCTGCCAGGAGGACTTTTCAATATTTGAAGATTTACTTTGATCCAGAAATTGAAAATTTGTCTGAGTTAGATTACTCTCATGGGTGTATTTGAGAAATAAGTATAAGCAAGTCCTGAAAGATTTTTGAAGAAAGTAATTGCCCCTTAGTGGAACAATGATAGATAGATCTGATGTACTGACTTTCAGCATTACTTCAAGGTTGTGGGCGGGTAGTGGGACAGTCTTTAAGTTCAAGGAGTGAAGAACATAAGAAGTGCTATACGAGGTCAGATCTGTGGTCCATCTTGCCCAGTAACTTATTATGACAGCAGCAAGTATTAGATGCTTTAGGGAGAGAGTATTTGAACAGGTTATATCTAATATAATCCACCTCCTGTCAAATCCTCCCATAAACTATAATTGATTTAAAGATGTCAGAGAATACATCCCTATCTGTTATAATTAAGAGCTTTCAATGGACCTCTTCTCCCTAGCTGGGTGATGGCCAATGGAGTCCTTGGCATCTGCAGCAGGTTGATGAAATGTTGGCCAATTTGCAGTTGGCTGAACCATGAGTTTCTGGGATTTGCATTTTTTTTTTGCCTTCTGATTAGTTGGTTTTCTTGGCTGTTCCTTTGCTTATGTATATATTTCCCTCCCTAGTTCCTGTACTTTTGTTGTTTCCCTTGGTGATTTGATGCTGCTGTTACCCACTGATGATTTTGTTTTTTTTGCTCAAGCACGCAGTGAGGTGAATTACCATATTTACTCAAAATCAAGATGACCCCTTCCCCTCCCCTCCCATTTAACATGGCGGGGGGGGAAGCCCCTTGTCCTAGATTTGAGTATGAAGCTGGGGGTTGGGGGGTGAAGGCAGATGGCTCCTGGGCCCTAGCCCCAACCCAGGGTTGGAGCTGAAGCTGCAGCTGCTGCCTACTCCCCTGTCAACTCTGCTCCCTGGGCCTCTGCAGCCTTTACCCTCTCCACTGCCTCTTTCTCCATCTCCCTCCACCCCAGCCTCTGCCCTCCACCTGCCCAACTCCTCAACCCCTACTTTGCTGCTTACCCTTACTCCTGCTCTGGCTCCAGCTCTAGTTCTGGTAGGCTCCATCCTCATTGCTGCCTGGGGCATGGAGCATGTGTTTGTTTTGGCCCCATAGCTTGGGCCAGGCCTTATAGCTGGGGCCAGAGCTGCCATGTTGTCACCAGTGGTAAGGGCTGAGCTGGGGCTGGAGTAAACACATGCTCCATGCCCCTGCCAGACCAAGAATAAGCAGTGGCAGAAGCAGGGGGAGATGGGAGAGGAAGGGGAAAGGGGACCTGAGGCTCTGGGAGCATGGGCAGGGGGGCTAGAGGTAGGGAGAGCAGGCATGGGGGTGGGGCAAGCAGATGAGGGAAGGCAGGTGGCAGCGGGCAAGGGGCAGAGGTCAAGCCCCACTGCCTGCCCCCTACTGCCTTCCTACCTTCTGCCTTCTATTGCTTGTCTACCCTCTGCCCCCCCTGCCATTGCTTTCCATGCGTCAGCAGTGGGGGGACAAATTTAAGACAACCCTCCACTAATTAGATTCTGTACATGGAAAATGATAACACATGTATAAGTTTTTCCCGTATATATTATCTAATTATAGGAAGGTCATCTTCAATTCAGGGTTGTCTTGGATTTGGCTAAATATGGTAATATTTGTGAGAGAAGAACAGGTTGTGGGGGGGCGGGGGACTCCCAAAAGCAAACTATTGCCTTAAGACTTAAAGGAAGATCCTTGCTGATCCTGCCAAATTTCTCTGTTATTTGACTGTTTTTCTGTGAACAATAGATGAGTCTGAGCCCTAATATTAGGTTATGCACACGTGTATGTATTAGATTATGTATTAGATTATGTATTAGATTATGCACACGTGTATGTACGGAGTAGTGAAGGTCAAAACTGAACTTGCCTTCTCAATTGGACTCTTTTTGGACAAATAGAATCTCTAGAGCTATACTCTTGGAAAAGCATTTGTTTTTACTTTGTTTGATCCGTATACACACTGCATAGTTCTATTTGGAATGTTAACAGAAGTCATTCTTGTGATTATTGATTTGCAAGTTAGACTCCCACTTTTCCTCTCACTTCTTTCTCCTAAAACTGCTCTTGATGTGCTGAGTAGCCTGTCAAAATCAGAGCTGTCTGCATGATCTAATCATCCAAGGACATGTGTGTATTGCAGGACCTCTCTAAGTCTCATCAGTCAAATACTGATATTTGCCCTCTTTTTAACACAGACCATGACTCTGCCCTTTCCCTGAAAACAGCCCAAGCACCTAAATCCTGTATAAGGCACTTGAGCTATCGAGTCTCTGCTAGCACTTACTACCTCCAAAAGTGTGATTCTGTATGAAATATAACCTATTACTTACAATTTGGGGTTTTTCTTTTTCCCAGACCAGAAGGAGCAATAATTCTCTTGACCAAAGTATAACATATAATTTTCTGTCAGATGTCTGTGTATAGTAGTAACAAATGAACCTGTACTAGATTACTATAAGTAGTTTAGCAATGATAACAGTAGCTTGATATTAATTGGCATTTTTCATCGTATTAACAAAGATTCTATTATAGGCATGGTAAATGAAAGTGTGCTGTTCAAGAACCTCCAATTTATTCCCAAAACTTTTTTTCTTTTTTGTGGTTTGGCTCACACCCCAAGTCTCCTCTTTGGTACTGCATTTGCCCCCTCACTTATTACCATTATGGACTGTGGAAACAAGACTGAGCTGCCCTGTAATTTGCAGCACTGAGAACAGTGCAGATTAAGCTGACGGTGTGATATATTATATTATTTCTCCATCATTTTTTCAGAGCATCAAGTTAACAGGACTAATGCAGACTGGCATGTGCGTTGTGGCAGCCATCACTTGCTCTGAAGAGAGAGATAATATAATTGCTGTAGGCTGTGGTGGAGTTGGGGGTGAGGAAAACAGGGAGAGGTGAAGGCAGAGAAGATTTCGCTATTATGAAGAATATACATTTTAATTAGGTGTTATTGATCTTGATTCCCATAAGTTGTTGTTAAAGTGTGTCATAGACTTTTATAGCTAATTAGCTGAAAGATAAGATGCAGATGTATTAAAAAGATGCACATTACTTGTATATATTTATTTCCTCTTTGGGAGCTGCTAAATAGGCTGTGGTTGAATTTTTTTTCTCTAAATTGGTACAGTTGAAACAGAAAAGGGCAAAGAAACAGATTTTCTGTGTCTTTGCCTTTTTTTTTTCCTCAGAAATTCATAATGGACTCTAACACGAAAAACAGATCTGTTTACAAGTTACTCTTGTAAATGCATGGGGCAATTAACTAGAAGTAATACCAACATCAGTTTACTAGATTGTTTCCACATGCACAGAGCACCTGAAATATACCTTTTGTTTTTTCACCCTAAACAAATGCTGTAATGTTGTCTTAGTCTGTTTTTTTGTCCCCCAAGAGACTAATTCATTTTTCTCTTAATAAAACAATAGAGATCTAAATGGATGAGAGAGAGGCTTATACAGTCAGAAGCTCTCATACTTCAGCTAGAAGGAAAGCTCTATACAATGAATGGTGGGGACCCAGAATTAATGGCAAAAGTTCAGAAGATTCAAGAAACCAATGAGGCTGAGGTGAAACAAATCCAAGAGGAAACAGCAGCAGCCTACCATCAAAATGTAAGCCTATAATGTACAACATGTGCTCCCTCTTTCATTTGTCTACTTTACAAGAGTTAATATCCAGTATCTGAAAGGTTCACAAAGGAGGGGCTTTTTTCCTTCTAGGCTATTAAGCTACAGTAACAGCTTATTAAAAAAAAGAATTTCTCCTAACTGGAAAAAAGTGGTCTTGATTGGGGGTTGTGGTAGATGGAAAGTACATGAATAAAGGAGAAATTTGAGTGTTCTGGTTAAACTAACATAGCAATACAATGCCAGAGGAAATAAGTTAGACCAGGACAATCTTGATTTATTTTGTTGTAAGATAATGAAGATGGTGAAATCCTGGCTAAACTGAAAAACAAGGATTTAACATAGAGCATAAATATAATGGAATGGACTCCATAATCAAGAGGTGATGGGAATTTTAAAAGGTATAAAGAGCTGTTAAGTACCTGCTGGATGTCTAACTCCTATTCATCTAAAACCCAATCACTGTGTCAAATTTATAAAATACCTTCCAAGGTTGACTTGAAAAACTTCTCCAGGTTTCTTCCACAAAACCAAAAGGTGCTTTTGTACCTGACCAACTGTTTGGCACCTAGAGAAGCTCCCTGATTCTTCACAGTGCATCAAGATTTCATACAGTTTACTTAAAGCTGCTCTAAGTTGTTCCAACTGCAGACAGCGCTGAGGGCCATTTCAGTAACTGGGATCAAGACTCTTTTACTTGGTCTTGATCCCTATAGCTAGGGCTTATGAGGGTGTGTGGGTAGCAGCATAGCTGGCTTTACACCCCTTACCTCTGTCCCTTTACACCCCTAGGACAGAAAGATCTGTTGATGAATAATGTAAGTAGATGTAGCGGGGCTGAAGATCTGGCATTGGCCTCTGGGATATGTGACTTGCACAGATTTCTCTTGTGGAAAAATGTTTTACTATTTACTGTTGCTTGTGAATATCTCCTAAGTGGCATAGCCTGGGAATTCCAAATTTCTTGTACATTCTTGGAATAGATCTTCTGAGATAGACTGGTTGGGAACTGTGCAGAGTCAGGGCTTGATGAGCCCATAGTTGGTTTAGTTCAGCTATTCCTTAAAAGCACCCTCATGAGTGAGATGATTATTTAATCTCATTTTTTGTAGCTCCAGTGGTGACTATTCTATTCTACCTCCTCTTTGGGAGTTCATTTTTTTTCAGTGCTGCATCATCATCTTGTAAAGCTTAACTAATGTATAGCAGAAATTCATTGGCCCTTATACTCACTTTCTGCATGTGAATAACTGTTCATTTCTTCCAATATTTTGAGACTGTTACCGTATTTTCTTCCATACAATATGCCCCCCAGATAAAACATGCATCTTGTTTTTTAGAACACAAAATGTAGAAAAAAATATTTTTCCAGAGTCATGACTGACTCTGTGACATAGATCAAGTCCTCTGAGGAAGTGTCCAGAAAGTGTGGCATCCCAGTAGATGGTCTGGGTGAGGTAGCAAGCAGCAAGAACTTCTTGGTGTCAGCTAGCTCACTCAGAGAGTCTCTTGGGATGCCATACCTCCTAGATTCTGCATGTTTCCTGAAGGACTTACTCTATCATGAATGGTTAGGCCCCAGACCTTTACAAGGGCAACAGCAAGACTGTTAGCTCCTTATTGTAAGTAGTTCTGTATATAAGTTCCTGTAAATAAAGTGTTGTTTACTCTAACAGGGCACCCCAACATTTTTTTTGTAATATCATGTTCTAGGGGCAGCCCACCCTGTTCTCGCCTGCCATCCCTTGATGTTAATTAATATATATATTGTGGGGGGCTACCCTGACCTTACTATAACGACCACCCAATGTGTGGTCCTTTCCTTATGGGCCAATCACATGGCTCCATACCTCTCCTACACCATGTCCCATGCCTCACAGATGGCATTCTTACAGATGGCCTATCTGTTGCTGATATAGCCCCTCACTGGACCTGCCAATGCCTTGGCCTCTCTCAGCCCCACTCTGGGCCCACTTCAGACCCCTTGGTCTCTCTCTCAGCCTCATTCAGATTGCCAGACCCCTCAGTCTCTCCTCTGGCCCCTCTCTGGGCCCTCAGACCTCTTGGTCTCTCACAGAACCACTCACTGGGCTGTAGGCTCCTTGGTCTCTTTCTCAGCCTCTCTCCCAGCTGTCAGCTCCCATCTTGTTCTCTTGTCTTAGACCCTGTTAATTCTTCATTCTCCAAGCTGCTCTCTAGGCCTCAGACCCAGCCAGCCCTACACTTTGCTCGCTGGCCCCTAACTGGGCCACATTATATCTGGGCCTCTCTTCACTCAGTCCTCAGGCCCCTCACTGGGCCTCTGGATCCACATGGTCCCAATCTTCCTGGCAAGTGCTTTTCTGTAGGGTTTGCTCCCTTAGCCTTCCCCCTCCCTGGGATAACCCACAAGGTAGTGGGAGCTGAGGTTTTCTGGTGTCCCATCCTCTCCTTTCCCTCAGTGGCCCATGTGCAGCATTTCATGGAGGCTACCCCACCACAGGCATCCCCACCACACTAACCAACTCCAGTAGGGTGCAGTTTTAGGTCTTAGAATGGAGCAACTCGGAAGGAAGCGTGGCGCCCGCCTGCCATTGGCTGGGCACAGAGCACGCCCCCCCGGCCCTTCGGAGAATGCGGGGGAATTCTCCACCTACCTATCCTCAAGCCTAACCTGATCTTACATCTCCCTGTCTCTGGGCTCCCCCTTAGATGTCCTGTGCTGCTCCTGGGCTGCTAACCACCAGCCCCCCTGGCCCTGCCTCCATCTCTACTCTACATCCTCCATCTCTTGGAACCCTGTCCTTGATCCCTTCTTCTCAGATGGCCAAGCACCAGACATCGTCATCCTGGGCTGCACCCCCCTTGACCTCTTCCTTTCAGCTGTGGCCATACAAGGACCTTTGGCCTCTCCTAGACCCTGGTCCTGCCTCAGGCCAGTTGAGAACTCTAGGCTCTCCCGGCTCTGGCAGTTTCTGCCATGGTGTGTTTTATCCTTCAGCCCCTCCTGGGCCCTGGCAACACACAGGCCAAGGTCAGTCCTCCAGCTGCTAGCCCTCTACTCTCTGTGGGTCTGCCCTCTTGGGCTACTCCATAGATTACTTTTTCTCTCTGGGCTCGGAGCCCTCCCTAAGTCTTCCTGTGCAGCTCCTCCTTCTCTGGGACTCATTTGGACCCCTCAATAGATCCCACACTCTGCCCCACTCACTGGCTTCACCCAGACCCTTAACTAGGTCCCCTAAACAATTGGCCTCTCTCTCAGGGCTCACCTGGCCCCTCAGTAGGCCTACAGACTCTCAGCTCCTCTTCCAGGGCTGGCCTGGCCTCTCCTGAGGCCCCTGTGCACAAAACCCCTCAGTCTGGGCTGGCCTGGCCTCTCACTAGGCTCCTGGCACTCAGCCCCCTTCTCAGGGCTCATCTGGCCTCTCCCTATGCCCAGGCACATGTCCTCTCTGCTGCACAGCTCAGTCTGGTGGGGGATGCAGTGGGGACTCTGGCTCCCTTGATCAGCTCCCTGCCCCTGCCACATCCTCCCTGCCACATGGGTTGGCTTGGCTCCTGGGTCAGCTGACTCTAATTAGGCCTGACCCCCCCTGCAGGTCACTCGGAAGACTGCCTGACCTCTTAAAGTAGCTGGCACATCAAGTGCCCTGCCACATTTCCACATTACAAGCTTCATCAAGATATTACCGGTAGGTCGCTCGCTGCTTCCGGTACAAGCTACAGTGCTCAACCAATAGTTATGCCTGTGAGAAGTTTATTAACTCAGACTCTGCCTCTTCAGCTGTCTGAGCAAGACACAAGCAACAGCCACCATAGCAGCTGTGTAGTACGCACAGTGTCTCCAGCAGTGCTGCATTTCCAGTGGAAAAAACCCCAGCTTCTCTGATTAACATACACACATGAAATTGCAGTGGGGGGGAGGTTGATTTGGGGTCAAAAGTGTGTGTTGTAGCTTTAAATCCCTTCTCTAGCTTAAAATCCCTTTCTCCCACTTTTCCCAGTCATGTTATCAATTGTATTTGAGAGCTTTCTGTGTCTCTCCAGTGCCACTATCAAAACTGGGCTTCAACCAGGACTGGTGTATTTTCAGGACCTGTTTACTTTCCTATCTGGCACTTTTTGTGAACTTGCCAATGACATACTTTGAATGTGAAGTGTTTTGTCTTTTTACTCTCAGTTAGCAATGGTATCATGGTAAGGACAAGCAATCCATGTTGTGCAAATAGATTGACAACAAAGAGGCTTGTCTCTCTCAGTACCTATATCTCACTCTCACCAGAACTAGAATCCTCTTCGCTGTGCTCTGCCACAAACTATTGCTTATATAATTTGAATTTCAGAACAAGAAATGTATCTGGACAACGTGCTGTCAGGGAAGCAAAGCTCATTATCTGCACTGAGCCCCCTCCTTTTGCTCCCTGAGGCTAATTGTGTTTAGAAAATATCACATTGCAAATTTTTCTTGCCAAACAGCCTCTTTACTGAAAACTGAAGCAAAAACACATTCATCAAAAGCTGAAAAAGTAACATAACAGTTATCAGGGCAGGGTCAAATTCATAAGGAGCATAATAAAAGAAGTTGGCTGGGCCACTTACGCGACGGACTGAAAAATATGTCTTTGAGGGATGTTTGTCAGAAATCTATAATTCTTCTATAAACTGCTAAGTGAAATGGAGCTAATCTTGTTAATAAAAGTACAAACTGTGCTTTGCTTTTCCAAAATATAGAATTTCCACAAACTATGTTATGTTTTTAGATAGGTTTCCTTTGTCATTCTCTTGCCTGAATGTTCATTCCATTATACATAACAGCAGATTAGTAGAACATCAATACTGTTAGCAAACAAGCCTTTCCTTTGAGAAGAAATATAGTTTATTTTTTATTTTAAAATTTCTCTGACTGAATGTTTTTATTCTTTTCAATAGACAAAGTATCTGATTAATAGGCAACAGTATAACATCTGCCTTAGCTTTTTCATACTTTTCTATTAGAACATAGAACAGAAGTACTGTGTATCTTCCAAGTATCGTATGTTTGTGAATATCAAATTAGGGCCATGATTCATTTTCGTCTGTGTATATGTGGGGAACCACTTGTCATTGGAAACTATAGAAGTCATGGGTGATCCCTGCCAGTGTTGCTCAACCTATCTTGCCTCATGAACTAGATGAGTGGCTTGGGTCTAGTACACAGGCTACATCCCACATGTGGGGTTGGTCCATGGGTCTGATCCTGTGCACTGTCTTGGCCCCATATGCCCAGATACTGCCACGGAGTGACCAGTGTGCCAGCCCAGCTGCACACTGGAGCATTCTAGCACACACGGCCACATCATCTGGCCAACTGGGCTCCCCAGACCTCTGAAAATCTGACAGCAGAGGAACAGCAATTAATGCTGCCACCACTTCCCTGCTGCCAAATTTGTGGACTTGTGTGGAGACCAGTAGGCCAGATGACACTGCTCTGTGGGATGGATCTGGCCTCTGAGTTGGAATTTAAGAACCACTGGACCATGCTATTGAATAAGGCTGAAATGTGAAATCTTGATCCAAACTTCCCAAAGTTTAGGTAACATAAGACACAATTTGATAAACAGGCAGAGCTTTTAATAAGATAACTACAGTAAATAGACCTGAACCTTTTCTGAAAATCCATATGGTACCTCCACCAAACATTTACATTTTTAAAGAGTTGCAATTTTGTTATACCTCTCTACTTCTGAACTTTCAGGCAGGGCTGGAAATCAACATGCTGAAATACCATGAAAGAGGCTGTTTACCAGTATTACTAGTCTAGTCAGAAGCTGGAAATATTGGAAATCTCCATGAGTTCAGAAGAGCATTCCAACCTAAATTGTAGCTAAAATAGATTCTAGTTCTTGAAATGATCATCAGCCTTTTCTGATGCTTATCAACCTAGAATGTTGAGCTTTTTGAGCTTGGACAACTGGTCTCTCTCCCCCTCACTCTCTCTTTCACACACACACACACACATGCCCCCCAAATACTCAGCACACAGTTAGGCCACTTGTACATGTGACAGGGGTTTAGTTCCCCTAAATTGAAATGGTGGATTTTTAATTAGTGAGCTTTTAATTGTGATGATTAAAAACCTACCATTTCAATTTAGGGGCTTCCATCACTGTTACAGCAAGGGGCCTGATCCCCCCCATCCTTTTTTTTGCGGAGCCAGCCTACAGCCAGTGGGTGGCTGCCAGTGGGCCCTGAGCTGCAGGAGGCCCTGGTCCTTCCCTCCATGGTGGTGGTGTCCCCTGGGGCTGCCTGGGCAGGCTGCTAGCAGGACAGGTGCTGGCTCTGAGCTGGGGCGGCACCCAGCCCACTAGCAGCCCTCCCAGGCAGCCCTGGGGGACATGCCATCACCATGGAGGGAAGGACTGGGGTTCCCTGCAGCTCAGACATCACTGGCAGCTCACCCCCCAGCCACAGGGAGGCTTCGCTAAAGGAAAAAAAATGGATCAGGCCCCTCGCTGCTTTGCCCTTCCCCCCTGCAGCTTCCAGTGCCCTGTGCACCACCCCCACCGCCTTCCCGCTGCCTGGGACCACCAAGGAATGGTCTGGCTTGCCTCTGGGGCAGTATGGGAAGGTGGTAGGAGGGCAGCGGAGTGTGCTGGCAGCCAGAGAAAGTGGCAGGGAGGGTGTATGGGGTACAGGAAGCCCACCAAGCCTTAGCTTCCCCGAGCACACCTGGGCTTCCAGCGCCCCGTGTACCATCCCTGCCACTTTCTCTGGCTGCCAGCACACTCAGCTGTCCTCCTGCCACCTCCCTGTGCTGCCCCAGGGGCAAACTGGGTGTGTTGGCAGCCAGAGAAGGCAGTGGGGATGGTGCATGGGGCACTGGGAGCCTGGGCCGGCTCAGGGATGGATGTATTGCTGCAATTTGTTAGGTAGCAAACTAATATATATTGGGATGTGTTTTCGTTTGCTATGTAACAAAGTCATTTACACTGCAATATGCCACCTTATGTGTACAGTATGATGAAATTAAATTGCAATATGCCACCACACGTGCAACATGTGATGCAATTAAACTGCTATAAAAAGGCAATTTCATCATGTGTACAAGTGGCCTTTAAATACTCTATTTTGCCAAGTAGCCATAGGAGGAAATAATGAGTTTGAAATTTAAGCAGATGTCAATATTTTCTCAAATTTGCTATATATTTAATAAGCTACACATTTTAAATATGTGCTGGTATATGACCCTCCAAATGAATGAATACCTTTGATATGAACTGTTGCTTAATAGAAGGGGGTGAGGAAAGAACAGAACATAACCTTCCTTTGTTAATACCACTGAAATCATGATTTACAACATCAATTAGTATCTTTTTTTGCCTGCTTAAAGCTTTCATTCACTTTCCCCCTTTTTTCCCACTGCATTTAATCATAACCCTTGCCTGTTGTGCAGTCAGTTATAGCCTGAATACAGCAGTGACCTTAATTACCTGATATCATTATATGATCTGATTTAATGTTCAAGTCTGTGACTCATAATAACATTCTTTTGAATGAGGAGTACTTGATAGTTGTGTTCAGCACTGACAGAGAACCAATAGGAACATTATTGATCATGAGCAGTTTTTTTTACTGTTTCCATAGGTGGATTTGGTAATTTAATTCAGAAAGATACTAACTTTTTGACTTTTTATAAATGATTACCAACAATTATTTTTTTTGCAAATAAAAACAGTTGTTTGCTATACAGTGCAACAGGTTGGTAAGTGGACAATTATCAAAGTGGTAATGGATCAGTTATAGTTTTCAGAACAGATATAGCTAGCAGGTCAAATATAACCAAGTAAGATCAGAGCTGATCAGAATATCTTAGAAAAAATGTATTTTCATTTAAACGTATTATCTTGCTGAGGTGTTCTGACTTTTGATGCAGTTTTCAACAGGAAGGTTTCTAATGTCCAAAGGAGACTCTAAAGGTACTTCTGACAGGTGACCAGAAGTAAACCATGATTTTCTTTATCAATATATGGATGCTTCAACGTTTTGACACAATTATGTTTTACTGAAAACCTTCTCCCTATTCCTTCAAATGTGGAACCCAAACAAATTCCTAAACCTTGAAATTTATGGTACAATGGAATTGTGGTCTGTATAAACCAGGGGTGTCCAACCTTTCTGAATGTGGGGCCAGATCACGAACTTTTTATCACCCAGTGGGCTGGTGAGCCATATTCAAAGACCTCACAGGAAGTGGTATCACATCAGGAAGTGATGTCACGTGACCTTTGACACCAATGAAGTTGCAGGAAGTGACAATGAAATGGGTCTAACCAGTTCAAAACTCTCCCTGTATAGCATCCACCTCCACTACTGTTCAGGACAGGATACTGAGCTAGATGGACCATGGGGCTGACCAAGCATGGCACTTTTTATGCTCTTATGTTCTTTGGCTGAGCTTCCAAACTATGGCTGAGATTTGCAAAAAGGGGTAGATAGGCATGTTACAAAGTTGTCATAAAAGATTTGGAGCCCTCTAAATCCCATTCATTTTAATGGAAGTTGGCCTTTTGACTCAGCTTTGAAAATCTCAGCCCAAGGTGCCAACCAAATAAATCAAAATATATTTTGCAGTGCAGTGCATTTATGTGGGGCTCTCCAAGCATTTTACAAACATGAAATGAACCTCAGGGTGAGCTCAGCTGGAGCAGCAGGGGCTCAGCTGCACTTCCCCCCTACCTGCGCTGGTCAGTCCCAAGCGGCACCTGGCTCTGCCGCGGCCTCTGCTGGCTGGTGCTGACCCGAATGGGTCTGTCCCATCTGGAGCAACACGCAGCTGAAGCCAGATTCCCACATACTGCTGGGGACAGGAGGAGCCTGGCCAGGTCAGCACCGGCCAGCAGAAGCAGCGGCGGGGCCATGTGCCCTTTGGGAT
>NW_005842505.1:804004-810017 GCF_000455745.1 Alligator sinensis
CCCAGCCGGGCTCCTCCCATCCCCAGCAGCACACGGGAATCCGGCTTCAGATGCGTGCTGCTCTGGATGGGACAGACCTGCCCGGGCCGGCACTAGCCAGCAGAGACAGCGGCAGAGCCATGTGCTGCTCAGGACTGACCAGCACAGGTAGGGAGAAAGTGCAGCTGAGCCCCTGCTGCTCCAGCTGGGCTCATCCTGTCCCAAGAGGCACACAGCTACTCCTCTTCCCACACACACTCCATTAGCAACATCAAGCTGACGTGGTGCATGTGGGAACCTTGTCCCTTCCCCAGCCCTTCAGCAGCCATTAGGAAGCTGCTGAGGGGCTGGGGGGGGGACAAAGGGTGGGAATGAAAGTAAACAGTGTTTACTTTTGTTTCCTGTTGCAGCACCGCGGGCCACAGAAAATGCGATGGCGGGCTACATGGCGGCCCACGGGCTGTATGTTGTAAAAGCCTGGTATAAACTTTATTTATTTCTTAATTTTTTTATAAACTACTTAGAGGCGTACTCTTAATATAACTTGTCACCAATACTTTTATTCTTTTTTTAGATAATATAACTAGGTAGAATTAATAGTGCTAGATTTTAATGATGACTTTTTTAACAATACAAAGAAATCCTGAACTTCTTCCTAATTCTGCTGAAGTCAACTGGAATTTCTGAAGGCCTTTCAAAGTTAATAGTCAAAGGGATTTATGCTCCCAAATTATGTAGATCTGTCTCTAGTGGGTTATGGAATAGAGAAGATCCCACACAACTTACTGATTCGTTTGATGCACTGGCTGGGGAAATTTTTAGCTACTTGCACAATTTCACAATGATTGCACACTTAATTCATACAACACAATTTTATTTTAAAATTCTTTGCTACACATATAACACTGCTTAGCTTTAAGAAATACCACAAACATTAAGAACACAATAACTACATATATCAGAAACAATGCTCTAAATGCACTTCCTTCCCAAAGAATGCTATAAGAATTAGTATTACAAAAACAACTACAATTACAACTCAAAGTTAAATTTGAATCAATACTATTATTTTTCATAATATACTTACAATCCTAGAATTCCGAGAAGCCAAACACCTAAATATGGTTTCATTCCTCAGTAGTACAATTTAATGGGTTGGCCTCAGTAGTACGGTTCAATGGGCTGGCCTCAATACTGATAGGACTAAGTCCCCTTCCTTCAGTCCCTTTCGGGTGCTCTGCGGCTTCAGTGTGAACTAAGAGATTCGTGTTCACGGAGAGGGTGGTTCAGGTGATCAGTCTGATCCGGCCTACACTTTCGATTCTTCCTTCGTTGTTCTGCAAGTGAAGTTACCTCCAAATTGGGACAGTAGGTTACAGTTTTTATTGAGTGAGTTGCCATCTTGGGCCCCTCCTACCCAACCTGTCACTACTCCCAAATTTGGGCTCAGATCTTACTTACTCTTTTGCTGGGTTCATGTTCTTTTGTTGACCATTTTAATTACTTTGAGGAATTTCCATATCACTGAATTGACCTTTTCTTTCCAATTTTTTCAAAGGCTCTTAGGGTTTGATTTCTCGGAATGTGGGATGTTTGCTTAAGGGTCATTTTTATGTTAACTTTGTTAAAGGCCTCTAAAGATAAAATTCAAGAGTTAAGACTTTGAGCAAAGTCAGGACCTTATGCACGTAGACCAAAACAATGGCCTAGATAAGAAGATAAATCTTGTCTTCTTCCTAAACTGGCTAATGGGCAACTATTACAAACATTCAAACTATTTCATTCAATATGACAAGATCCTTTTGAAAATCCCATTCTTGGTTCTTCACTTCAAGAGAAGTGGTTTGGGGTATCTATCTGCAGGGACTATGATGCAGTGCCCCAGTTGTGGGAAACCTAAGGAGGTCAATGACCATTGTTCATCAAAAATCATGAGAAGCTCTTCTTTTTATAGCATTTCTGATCAGTGAATGTTCTCTTCCTGCCGAGTGGAAAATGTATACTTAATAGTGTATTACCTATTAACTCCCAAAGTCAATAGTTTCCCTGGTAAGATCAGAACACTTAAAACATAGTAAAAACAATGTAGGTAATATTTACTAAGTGTAAAAGAGTGCTTATTTAAACATTTATACAGTTTTTATGATGCTAGGTTTCTTTCCTAAAACATTTTTAACTGTGGTGAATATATAAGTTAAAAAAAATATGAAAGCTCTGCTTCATGCAGAAAAGCAAACATTTTTTGGCATTTTTGTAGGATTTAGTGTAGTTAGAGGTATTTCATGTCTTGCTATTAGAGTTCATATGAACCTGAAGACTGAATAAATACATGGGATACATTTAAAAGGACTATCCCAATCCTTAAAGGGTTGGGAGACTGTCTTTTTAATGATCTTTTAATTATATTTAATGGCCTTCAGATCTGTGGAATAGCAGAGCATGTCAAGGCAAAAACATGTAGGAGGACTTCAGGAGTCTATCAGTCTGCTAATTTGACCAGTAAATAATACAAAACCTTTCTGTGTGTGTCTTGGTCTCTTCCTCCCTCCAACAGTTGTATCATCCTGTGAGATCTCCACAAGCGTGGGTCTGCCAAGGCTTTTGATTTCTATAGTTTTGAAGCATTTACGTTTCTTTAAATTGATGCAGTTTTCGGTAGACAGTTCAACAGCCATTGTGTAGTTTGATACTTAAGCCTGGGTAACAATATAAGGTTTGATATTAAGTTAGCAAGACTGCTGTAGAAAACTGCATACCTTTTAGCATAATGAGGGAGGTCCTGATCCAAGCTTTTTTAACTTAGTGAGAGTCTTTTGGTTGACTTCAGCAGATATTACATCAGGCCTTTAAGTATGTCCCCCATGGCAGTATCAGCTGTTTATATAGGACAATAAGAACTAGTCGAAGGCAAAAGGAGATCCGAGTCAATTTTACCAAATTTCATTTTGACAACAAACGTTCACTGAAAGGTAGAATGTGCACTTGCAGTACTGTATGCGAGTCAAGGGCAACTGGCTGGAGAACTGTCAACCTAATGTTTCCTATTTATATGAGAATATGGTAAGATAAGGAGAATGGATAGGAACACTGCTGGAACTGCACTTTAACAGAGTGAACAGGCATCCTATCTTGTTTGAGAATCTAGTGGAGTAGTAATAGACTGCCTTGATCTTGGTATGTGACACAGAATTGGACAGCCAAAACCTTTTCAGAGTGGCCATTAAATCTTTGCCACAAAATCTTATGAGTTCAGCTGACCTCCAATATTGTATTCTGAAAATAAGGGAGGATATCAGTGTTGGTGCCAAACACCTATGCCATTTGTTAAACTGAACTTGCATTCAGGAGAACTGTTTCATTTGAACTAGTTACAGGGGTGAACAATAAATTGTCATGGAGGGCAGAAAGGTGCAAATATGTGACAGAATGATTAAACAAAGAAAAGGAATTGAAGGTGCAGGATTATAATTTACTATATGCTCTTAATGTATCTGTTTTAAGAGAAGTCAGATGTTTCTGAGAACTTGTTAACTAAGAATAATTGCGTCATATACTTCTAATGTTAAAGGCTTAATTTTAAAGGAATAGCAAATGTTATAAGAATACCACAGACCTGAGTAGCATGTGTTAGTATGCCATATGCAAATTATTAATCTTTTGGAGTCAAGAACAGTTGAATACTTCTTAAAACATCTGTTAATCACTTAACCTTCATAAATAGAAGCATAATACAATGTATAACCAGTAACTCTAGAAATCAAGATAAAGAAGAGATGTATTAGGGTGCACATTTTCAGACCTCAGAATTCTCTTGTAACTTTGGTACTGTAAATTCTATAGGTGCTTTGTGTAGTAAGAAACTACAAAGTACATACTGCTTCTAACATACTGCATGTAACTCTGCAAGTAGCATTTATTAAGGAAAAGAGAAAGGATTCTCCTCTTACTTACTATGATTTTCTACCCTGAGATAACTTCATTGACTCTGGAGTTACTTCTGACTTGTACTAGTGTAAATGAGAAGAGAATCATGCTACTTGTATTTTAAATTTGAACCATCATCATTACCTTGGTAGTGTGCTTCAATACCATGAACTAGGGCTGTGCGAAGCTTCAGTCCCTGATTCAGTTTGGCAGAGATTCAGCCCGATTTGGTGGCTGAATCTTTAAATCTGAAGTGAATCAGAGGACCCTTTAATCTCTGCTAATCAAATTGGAACCCTTTGAATTGATTTGGAAAGATTTGGAGATTTGGACATAGACACAGCTTTAAATGTTTTTTCTACATACCTTGAGGTAGCAGGTGGCTCATGAATGCTGCGCTGCTGGAGCGCATGGAGTGTCCCACAGAAGTGCGGGGGGCTCCCCAGTGTGCTCAGCAGCAGACCTGGAAGTAGATCAGAAGCACTTCTGGTCCTATGCCGGGGAGTGTGCTGGGGGCCCCTCCTGCACCTCCTCGACTTGGTGACTGGTGCCTCCTGGGTTTGGGGGGGCAACCAGGGTCCCCTCTACGGCCAATCGCCAAGCTGGGGAGGTGAGGGGGGGCCTCTCAGCACACTCCCCAGCAGACCTGGATTTTGCCGCCGAGCACATGGAGGGCCCTTCCATACTCCTGTGGGATACCTCATCTGCCTCAGCATTGCAGCGATCACAAGCCACACCTGGGACCTCGAGGTATGTAGAAAAAGCATTTATAGCTGTGTCTATGTCCGAATTGCTGATTTGCTGAATCAGCATTGAATATCCAGATTCAGATTCAGCTGAATTGAATCAGTTACAGCAATCCAAATCAATGAATTGAATCACTGTCCATGATTTGGGCCAAATCTGAATCTGAATCAAATAGGGCCCACTTTGCACACTCCTACTATGCATTATTTACACTTCAGAACAGTATATGAAAATATGTAATGGGTTGCATAGTCAGGTGTGAATATGCAGTTCTTTAACTAAAGTCCTGTTGAAGCCAAAGGGAGAATTGCCTGAGTGATAAAAGACTATCTAATATTTCTAAAGAATGTCTCATTCATGAATTAAGCATTGTGACATTTCTTCTAAGTTTCTGAATAGTACTACACCCATTATTTATAGGTAGAGAAACTGAAATTTGCCTAAGGTCAAAAGATATGTGTGGCATAGCCTTTGGGATCTGATTCTGAGACCCATATTTAGCTTTGAAAATCTGGGTCGTTTCATAGCTCCTAATCCAGCATCCACTGCCAATTATGAAAAGCTCTGAAAATGGGATTGAGGGTAAGAGTCATACCATTTCAGGGTTTGAACCCTATGGAGCCAGAATACTCTCTACTCACATAAACTTGCTAATGTAATGGGGCCATTACACACTTGGATACATTGAACCAGCTGTAGGGACTGTGTACACTGGAAAAACTGTCAGAAATTGGTTTGGCTCACAATCAATCCTAAAACTGATGCAGGAGGCAGAAATGTGACTAGGTCCCCTTCTACCAGTACTGTAGTGTAACTGGGGGTGGCGGGGGAACAAGTGGAGCACTGCTTTAGCAGGGGCATGCAAAAATAACTGCCATCACTGAGGTTGCTGAACATGCTGCTGCAGTCCGCACCTTGGCAGCCAGAACTGCCCTGTGCATCATAGCTGCCCCAGGCATGAAGTTGCCTTGTTACACATCTGCCTTCCACCTTTCTTTTCCCATACCTATAGCTACATCAAGCTAGCATGTCTGAGGATTTAGCTTAGCAATGTTAGTGCAGGAGGAGGGTGCTGTGTAGACAGCTTCAGAGAAGTTATATGTACAGCACAGTCATGAGTGTCAGAAACTGCCCTATCAGTATAGGTGAGACCTCACTACAGAGGCTACCTCCTCGGTGAAAAGTGCATTTTTAAATCTTTGACCTCTCTGTGGCAACCAACAAAACTGTTAATCAGTGCCAGTTGTGATGACTTGTTCATAATGGATAGGTATCCATGTTAAAATAAGACTGAGATTACCAGCATATTTTTTATACATTGCAGAAGAGTGAAGTAAAAAAGTGAAGTGTCTGTATGTGTGGG
>NW_005842505.1:810047-817035 GCF_000455745.1 Alligator sinensis
GGCGGGGGGAATAGACAGACGGACAAGATGGAATTGAAACCAGGTCACCATCCCTAGACACTGACCCTGGGCAGGTGGGTACACAAAAATAGCAGTAACTGTGCTGCCAGCCTGCTGTGAACTGCTTGCTGCCCAGAGTAATTAGGCATCTTGGGTGTGTGTAGACAAAATGAGGGGCATCTGTGCACGACACTTTAAGGCAGGTTAAATGCTTTTGCACTGCTTTAATGGTGTTGGTGTTTGCACATGTTGGCAGTGTATTGCACATTAATTCCAGTAGCACATTCGGCTGTGTAATATGACTTAAATGACTTTGGGGTGCAACAAAATAAAACACCTCTGAGGAGTTTTAGTTTGCTGCCCTACAGCTGCGGAGTGAAGCACCAGGCTCAGTGCGGCTCAGGGGCTCTGCAGGCAGCCCGTGCAGGCAGCCTGGAAGTAGCCCAAGAAGGCAGGCTCCACTGAAGAAAAAAATAAATAAAAGTGGTGAGCCTGATCCTTTTTTTTTTCCCCCCCTCCTGGAGCCTGCCAGCCTGCGTGAGCTGCGCAAGGACCCAGCCCTTCCTTCCGTGGCTGCTGTGCCCCCTGGGACCTCCTGAGCCAGGTGCCTGCAGGAGGGGGCCACCAGGCATGGGGGGGGACTGCTGCCATGGAGGGAAGCAGTGCCACCTGGCATGGGGGGGCACTGCTGCCATGGAGGGAAGCGCCTTCCCCCACCGCCCCTGCAGATCAGGGACTGCTCCACCCACCAGCAGCTCACCCTCCCCTCCCCACTGCCAGAGAGGCAGGCAAGACATGGGTGTACATGACACGGGGGTTTACTTTGCCCTAAATTGAAGTGGTTTTAAAAACCCACCGCTTCAATTTAGGGCAAAGTAAACCCACATTTCATCTACATATGCCCCTTGTTGCATCTCTGGAATGCAATAGATGATAATAACTTTAGGCATATAGACAAATGTACCAATTGCATTAATTTCAAATAATATTGATATAAGCTATTACAATGTGACCATTACATTGGCATGATATAAATGTAGCTAAATTGCCCTAACTGTGACCCTGAATTAAACAAGGCAAAAGCTCCAAAGGTTTTGGGTATTGAGTATGCCTGGAAATAGCCTAATGATCCAGGGACTTTAATGGAGTTGAGGTATGCCCCAACACTGATTTGGATTAGGATGCTTTGATCAAGATACGTAGATGTTTAGATCTTTGATCAGCATATATACATGCGTACTCATAAGTCAAGATGCCTACAGATCTTCTCAGGTCAAAGCACCATTTAATGATTCTATTGGAGAGGTGACCTGAACTGCATTTTTGTAACTTGGACTGAATTTATGTTCCCAGTAGAATGATTTAGGTCTGTCTCTAAGGGTATATAGTATGCTCAGGAGGTAAGGGGGGAAGAGAGGAACAGGGTGTTTCTTTTTTCTCTGGCTATTTTCTGTGTAAAGTATTTGTGAACCCTAGAAACAAGTTTTTATTTTTTTGTGATATCCTTTATTGGACTAACTGCATAGCTGAGAGAGATGTTAGACAGCTTTTGGGCACACAGTGCCCTTCATGTTTGGGGAAGAAGCAAGTGCATCTTAAGTTAAATACCACATAAAGCAATAACTTTTGCTAACTTCACATGTAAATGAAAACAGGCACTTAAGTTAGTGGTGGGCAGCTGTGAACTAGAAGCAGAGAACTTTTTGCCTGAAAGCTTAACTGACATTTCTCCCAAATGTACCCTTGGTCCAATTAAAACTATCAACAAAAAAACCCAAACAACAAATCCCCCTAAACAAATTAAAACAACCCCCACTTTCCCAACCCTTGCTTCTAGGGTTTAGGGATACTTTACACTGGAGGGGGAAAAAGCCTTTCTTTTTGCATATTTCCTAGACTATCATGGCTACAACAACACTATACCCCTGCCTAAACCCTAGAAAATAGCACAGTTGTTTCAACATGGGACTGTTATCTGCAGCCCTTGTTGGATGTTCCTGAAAGTGAGTGGTGTTGCCTAGTGACTAGCGTCAGACCATAGAAGCTGTCTTCAGGTTACTGTAGCTCATGGTAGAGGCTGACATGGCCTGTGTCATATTCAGAGAAGGAGAGGCACTGAATTGGTGTATCCTTGTTCTTCCAAGTCTTGTGTTGAGCTCAGATGGGACAGCAGAGGCATATTAGGGGTATATTTTAGGATGAGCATGGAATAAACAGGATGATGGATGCTTTGAATAGGGCTATAGAAAGAAAAGTTTCTTTCTGTAAAAATGCTGGTATGCTAGGATGCTGAAAATTCCCTTCCTCAAACTTTATCTAATATTTTCTGGAGGATTAAATGGTAAGAGGTATCCTACTAGCTTTAAAGCAATTGTGGGTTTTTTTCCATGCGTTTTGCTCACTTTTATATTCAGAAAGAAGGGGGGGGGGGTTGTATCTATGTCAGTTAATGTACAGGAAGTCCTCGACTTACAATGTTTTGAGTTATGTTTTGCCCTTACAACATTTATAAATTGACACCCTGTTTCAACTTTATGATGTCAGTTTTGACTTTAAAACTCTTGATTTGATGTGATGCCACACCAGCGAACAAGTTCACTACGTTGCTCATCTCCCTGGAGAACATCTGTTCAAACTTTCTTGGACATTTTTTTTAAGAAAGCAGACAAGATTCCAGAAGACCCTGCAGCCAGGACTCCTGAGAAGACTCCTGCCAAGAGCCCTTCAAAAAGTCCAGTCAAGAGCCTTTCAAAAAGTCCAGCAAAGTCACCTCAAAGAAGTCTTTCAAAATCAATATGATTGCTATTTACAATATAAATACATTAATTGATTGAGTACAAAATTCTGGGGTATTTTTGGTGAAAATAGGGTATTGGGCCCATTTATAACATCAGGAGCCCATTTATAACATTGTTTATTATGAGAAAATTGGTTCCAAGTTACAACGTTTTGACTTAAGACAGGGTTTTCAGGAACCAATAAGTCCGATGACTGCCTGTACATTGCCAGGAAGGGGCTGGGTGGGGCGCATGCTCTGCCCCCCCCCTCCAGATTTGTGTGTGGGGTGGGGGCAGATGCAGGTTGCCTGCGGTTGCCTCAGGCCTCCCTGCTCTTCTGCCTTCCCTCAGGAACCCTACACTGGCTGCACCACTATGGTGAAGTGCCCGCTACATACTTGGCAGCAGCGGGGGTGGTGACGCACAGTTGTGTCCCCTGCTGCTGCCCGGTGGGCAGCGGGGGTGTGCAGCTGCTGTGGGCATCCTGGGGGAAAGGTAGCAGGGCAGGGAGCTCTGAGCCTGAAGCAGGCAGCTTGCGTCCACCCCCACTCTGCTCAGCTTTGCTCTGGCCATGCTGCTGGCAGAGACAGGGGGAAGGGGTGGGCATGTGTCCTGCCTTTCCATTTTGAAAAAGTGATCACCCTACACACTCCTGATTCCAGTCCAGATCCCTGTCTGCTGACAGCCAACTCCTAGCTTGTGGCTTTAGTTTGGCGATCACCCACATCCTTTATAACTACATTTGTCTGCACTGGGCCTCCTGGCTACTGCCTCTTGTCTGTTTTCCTGCTTTCTGTTCCTGGCTCTTGGCTTTACCTAGGATTACTTCCTGTTTCTTGGTCCCTTCAGGTCTCAGCCTCTTGACTCACCTGCTCCCAATCCCCCATGACTCTTGATTTTAATCTGGAACTTCTCTTTTCCTGTTCCCCTTGGTTGTGATCCTCTCAACAATCTCTAACTACCAATGTGCTGGTTTTACCCCTGATGATGGGATAAAGTAGGGTTGATTTGGACACAGGTTTACCATGTCTTAGGTAAATGTTTGACACAGCAGAGTGTTGTTACTCTGTGACTGGAGATAAGGCTAAAGCACAAAGTATGGACTTAGATTTAAGCATGTAGATGTTAAGGGGGTTGAGATCTAGGGGCCTATTTCTCAGATTAGTTCCTGACAGCAATGAAAATATAATGTTATTAATGTAGTTGCATGTTGTAGGGATGATGGTCTTGATTTTGCAAAGTTCTTAAGTATGTGAGTAGACCTTGTGGGACCATTCATAAACTTAGTTCTGCTTGCACATAAATAAGTTGCTGAATTGGGGGTGATATGTGGTGGTGTTGTGGTGTAACTCTGCTATTGTGTGTCAGTAATGTATATGTGCCTTTTCTTAATGCTGTGTATTAACCTATCTGCAAATAGTCTACCTTACTGTATTCTTATAAGTACATTATATTCATGCAAGTCAGTTCCCAAACATAGGTTACCTTTACACATGTTCAGGGGTGCGGGGAATTTTAATTAAAGAGGTTCCTGGAGAACTGCTTTAATTAAAATGTCTCACTGTCACTTGTATTAAGCCCTTGTGTGTTTAAAAATGGCCATAAGGCACTTTATCTAAACTTCATTCAATGAGATTTAGATAAAGCACCCCAGCAAGTATTTTTAAACTCGTGGGGGCTTATACACGTGATGATGAGGCCGTGCTGGAGCATTCTAATTAGATCATGGAGAGACTCAATTAATTGAGCCTGCTCTGACACACTGTAATTAGAATGTGAACCAGCATGTGTATAGGCACCTATAATGTACAATGCCATGTAGATGGAATATTTGTATGTATTTTATTTATTTATATGCCACCCTTCCTAACAAAGGCAAAGGGCACCTTACAATGAGGGCAGAATAACTTGCAAAATAATAGAATGAACAGGAGAACAAAACAATATAAAAGGAAAACCAGAACATCAACATAAAACAGAAACACCCTAACTAATATTTCAGTTGAGCTTGTTTGCTAAATGGCTGCCTTAATACTAAAGTTTTACAGCACTTTTAAAAGATGTCTAGGCTCGGGCTCTGACAGACCTTAGGAAGGAGGAAATTACAGAACTGAGGAGTAACTGCTGAGAATACACATGGGAGGTCATTGACCAAGTGGACTTGGCTTATTGGTGGTATCTCATGTGATATGCCCACCACCATCATCTGTCTTGTCTGGATTCAGTTTCAGTTGGTTCACCTACATCCAATCCCCAACTGCATTGGGAAAGGGCTGAGACAGCAGCACCTGGGTCAGATGAGAAAGAGAAGTACAACTGAGTGTTATTCTACTGATGACACCTCACTCCTACCTCCACAAACCTGCCTCATACGCACATTAAAGAAGAGGGGTGACAAGATGGAAAGATGGACTCTGGGGGGCTCCTACAGGAAAGGTGCAAGCGGATGATGAGCACTCTCTCATCGCCACCCTTTGGGACCTCCCCGCTAAGAAAGAGTGGAACCAATTTAGAGCAGTCCCACAAATACCACCAGGTCATGTAAATGCTTTATCAGTAACTCATGGTAAATTGTTTCAAAGGCCACTGAAAGATCTAGTAAGATCAGCAGGGCCCAATTTCCTCTGTTGATTTCCAGGGGAAGATTGTCAACAAAGGTTACAAATGTAGATCCTATGCTATATCCAGGATGAAAGCCTGGCTAACAAGTGTCCAGGAGTCTACTGGTATCTAGAAATATCTGGAGCTGATGGGCAAACACTCATTCAGTGATCTTCCTAAGAAAGGGAAGATTGGAGACAGGGTGAAAACTCCCAAAGGGAGGCATTTACAATCCTTGCCAACAGTGACCCCAGTTTTTTGCAAGCCAGGACAGCCATGGGGCCCACCTACAAATGGTCACCTTCATTCTCTTCCAAGTGCGTACTCTGTGTGAGTGGGTGACAGCAATTTAAAACAGTTCATATAGACAGGACAAAAGCAAACTTTCCCAACCCCAAGCCCCAAGCAAAAGTCGTGTTCCTCAAGCCAAGACTCTTTGTAATATTTATTTACTATGAAGACTCAAGCCAAGCTCTTTTATTAATGATTACTTCCTGTACCCAGATTTTCAATACTTATTCACAATGAGCATAGCTGCCTTCAGAGAGAAGATCTAGTGATTTCAATAAGATTATCTGTAGAATTATTTGTTGCTCCACATAAAAAAGAAGGACTGAAGCTGGCTTTGTATTTCCACTCCCTTGCCCTCTCATTTTCTCATTTTTCTCTCTCTCTCCTAGGATGATAACACATAAGACAAAAATAGATCTATTAGGTCATTTACTCTGTTAGCGCAGGACTGTTCTCAGTAGTGTATTTTAAATGTCTCAGCTTACCTACTGTATAGGGCTTTCATCACTCCCCTTGGGAGACTGGTTCACACTCTAATAGGTCTGTTAACCTAATGGGATTGTTATTGCTTTTCAGTAGTTGAGAATCCTTTCACTATTACTCTCATGTGTAAGCCCTTTTTTTGATCTTGCATTACATTTGCACTAGTGTAATTCCTTTTGACTTAAATGAAATCACTCCCAATTGATGCTGGGTGCAAGTGAGAGCAGAATATGGCTCAGAATGTCCAAAGTAATCTCTTGAATGTAGGAATCTCTCCCTGGGGAAGTCTTTCAAATGTACCATGCAATATTTAATCATATACCCAGGAGCAGTATCCATGGGTTGCATGGGAGCACAGGAATTGCTAAAATGGGTCAGAGCAATGGTCTATTGAATTTGATATCCTGTCTCTGACAGTAGCCAGTACCAGCTGCTTCATGCATGAAGCCCTGCAGCAGACAGTTATGACATAGGCTTCCCACAGGGAATGTTTTTCCTATTTCCTGTTAGAGTTGACTTATGCTGTGAAATATGAGGAGTTGCTTCCAAACTATTTGTTAATCTTTTCTATTAGGGCTCTGATATTATTTATAAAATGCTCTGGTTTTAGTTGTTGGCTTTTTTTTCTTTAATCCCATTGAGCTTTAGACCTTAGCCCTAACTTATGCCAAGGAATTCCACAAGTTAGATGCCTATTAAGAGCGCACATTTTTCATACATCCATTTTTTAAATGTGCTCCATTTTCAACATGATTGTATATTCTCTTCCTCTTTCATTGCTCTTCTTTCATTGGCAGACTTACATATTAAAGTTATTTTTCTCTTCATGCAGGAAT
>NW_005842505.1:817066-819723 GCF_000455745.1 Alligator sinensis
CCACCCATCTTATCACACATATTCTTCCCTGCAATGAAGTTGCAGTGTTGAATACACAGTTATCATTCGCTTAACTTATCTTCCAAATAGCTTAAGCTAGTGCCATAAAGCACTAGGCAGTAAGGGACAGTTCTTAAAAAGCACTTATGGGTTAGGGACAGAAATTACACATAAACTGGTATAAATGACTGGAAACTGGTTCAAATCTGTAACAAGCAGAAGTTCAGTGCACATAAACTACTTTTGAAATGGCCAAAACTGGTTTAAGATAAATCTGGATGGATTTAGTACCAGGCTTAACAGATTTAGGTTAAATTGGTGTGTTGAATTTGTGTCCCAGATCCGCTCTAGATTCAAGTTAACTCTCAGTCCCCCAGCATTCCAGAATGCTTTGTATCTCTCCCACAAACCCTTGCCTCGCAGGGTGGGCAGGCTAACTTTGTCCATAGACAGAGGAAGAAAATATTTGGTGGGGTGCTGAGCACTTGCACACAGACACTCCCCCCCAGCAGGTAAGTCTGTCATGGACAGGGGGTGTGGCGGGGGAGGGGGGGGGCAGATTGAAGCCCCTGTGATGAGGGAGGGAGTGGGGCAGAGACAGGGGTAGGGGCTGGGGTGAATGGGACCCTGGGGCCAGGGTGAGTTGTGGAACCATAAGAGCCCAGGCAGCTTGTCCAGGGGTGTGGGGAGGCTGCTGCTACTGCTTGTACCCTGGAAGAGACCCACGGGGCACATGCTCCCTGGATTTGTGTGCTGGGCTGCTACTGTAGGCTGGGCTCCCTGCCCTGCTGCCACTGCCTCAGGAGCAGTGCAACACCATATGTCTGCCTTGTGCTGACTGGAAGGGATGTGGCATTGCGTCACTTTCAGGGCAGCAGCAGCGGGGCGCAGAGCCCAGCTCACAGCACCAGCCTGCCTCTGCCTCATGTATAAATCTGGGGGGATGTGCCCCTCGGGTCTCTGCTACATAGTGGCAGGAGCTTCCCCGCACTCTTGGACAAGTTACCCAGGCTCTGACAATCCCATGACCTGCCCCAGCCCCAGGGCCCCATTCACCCCAGTATCTGTCTCTACCCCACTCCCTCCCTCACCACAGGTGACTCGATCTGCCCCTCCATGTCCCTTCCCTATGACAGACTTACCTGTCATGGTGGGCAGTGCTCTACACGCTGCTGAGCTGCTGCAGCTGCATGTCTGTGTCTGTTTGCACCCCTCTCCACCCCCTGCAGCTGCTCGGAGCTGGCAGCCGAGCTGCCCTGTGGCCCTCTGTGCTGCCACTGCTGCCCTGTGTTTGGCTGGGCTCAGCCCTGTTAGCCCTGGCCTTCTGCCACCTAAGGTCTTGGCCCAAGCTGTCTGCTACAGCCAAGCAGGGAAGCATGCTCTAGCACCCCCTGCATTTCTGGCCTGGGCCACTGCAGGCATGTGTCTGCATTTCCAGAATCAAAATGGAATGCCTGTTCACTTGCTTATCAGTTGAATCTATGCAGCCTAGACTAACCTGTGTAGATTGAATCGATGAATCGGTTCAGCTTTGGGCTTTTTGACTGGGCTTAGCCATGATGTATCTTGTCTATATTATAGTGGTAGTGTGTCTCACCCCCTGAGATGTTCCCAAACACCCAGTGCCCACCAGCTTCACTTACATACTCAAAACCCGGCACTTGCCTGCTCAGAACCCAGAAAAGCTGGTAAGGCTGTTCCAGAACAGTCTCTACCATCTGCTATGAAGTACAGTGGAGACGAGATCTTGAATGCAGCTACCAAAGAATGCCCCAGAATGGTTTTACTAGCATAGAGCAAAGACTACCCTTAAGCAAAATTTGTGTATCATAAGTCCAAGAGTGTATACTGTAGAAAAAACCTCTGACTGCTTATGTGCATGAGAAATTGTAGGCACCTAAAGTTTTCCTACGGTACATACCCAGACATGTTTCCATCTTCATAGAATCATAGAATCATAGAAGGGTCGGAAGGGGCCTTGCAGATCTTCAGGTCCGACCCCCTGCCTGAGCAGGAAGAAAACTGGGCTCAAATGACCCTAGCCAGGTAGGCATCAAGCCGCTTCTTAAAGACCCCCAGGGTAAGAGCCAGCACCACTTCCCTTGGAAGTTGGTTCCAGATCCTAGCCGCCCTAACGGTGAAGTAGTTCCTAAGGATGTCTAATCTAAACCTACTCTCCAACAACTTGTGGCCGTTATTCCTTGTTATGCTGGGGGGCACTAGGGAAAGCAAGGTCTCCCCCAAACCCTTCTGGTCCCCCCTAGTGAGTTTATAGACAGTCACCAGGTCCCCCCTCAGCCTTCTCTTGTGAAGGCTGAACAGGTTCAGGTCACGTAACCTCTCGTTGTAGGGTCTGCTCTGCTGCCCCCGGATCATGCGGGTGGCCCTCCTCTGGACCCTCTCAATGTTGTCCACATCCCTGTTGAAGTGGGGTGCCCAGAACTGGACACAGTACTCCAGCTGCGGCCTGACCAGTGTCGCGTAGAGGGGGAAGATCACCTCCTTGGACCTACTTGAGATGCACCTGTGGATGCACGATAAAGTCCGGTTAGCCCTGCCGACCGTGACCTCGCATTGTCGGGCCATGTTCATCTTGGAGTCAATGATGACTCCGAGATCCCTTTCTGCCTCTGTGCTCTCAAGAAGGGAGTTTCCCA
>NW_005842505.1:820006-821135 GCF_000455745.1 Alligator sinensis
CACCTGCATCCAATGCTTTTGTGACCTGATCGTAAAAGGCAATCAGGTTGGTCTGACATGACCTGCCCCTAATGAAACCGTGCTGGTTGCCCTTGAGCATCATCCCCAATGCCGGCCCATCACAGATGTGCTCCTTGATGATCTTCTCAAAGAGTTTCCCCAGGATTGAGGTAAGATTGACGGGCCTATAGTTGCCCGGGTCCTCCCTCCTCCCTTTTTTAAAGATGGGGACCACATTGGCTATCTTGCAATCATCTGGCACCTGGCCCGAGTACCACGAGCACTCGTAAAGCCGTGCCAAGGGCCCTGCAATAACCCCTGCTAGCTCCCTCAACACCCTGGGGTGGAGAGCATCTGGACCTGCTGATTTGAACACGTCCAGCCCCTCCAGTAGCACTCTAACCCAGTCCTCTTCAACCTTAGGTCTTGAGGCATTCCCCTCGAGTCCATCTTGAATCACGGTGGGGGGAGTCCCAGGCCCTGTACAAGAAAACGGAGGTGAAGAATTTGTTAACGAGGTCTGCCTTCTCCTCTGGCGCGACCACCAGATTGCCCAGCGTATCTTGCAGAGGCCCCACATTTCCCGGCTCCTTCTTCATCCTCCCTATATATTTGAAAAAGGACTTTTTATTGACTTTGATCTTCGATGCTAGTCCTAGCTCTATATCTGCCTTAGCTTTCCTAACAGCCCCCCTACAGGCCCGAGCAGTGGAGGTATACTCCTCTTTGGAGATCGCCCCCCCTTTCCACCGGGTGTAGGCCGCCTTTTTGGCAACCAGGCATTCCCGGACGTCCTTCGTGAGCCAGGGAGGCTTTTGTTTGAACCAACCTCTTTCCTGCACAAGTTCATCTGAAATTCACAAATTAGGTGGGTAAGCACCCAAGTACCTCAAAGGGACCAGTCACATGTATAGTTATACATGCTCAGGGCACATCAAACCCACTGTAATAGCACTGAAATCAGTGCAAAATGCATGCCCAGGGGCCATTTTCTTCCAAAAGTATGAGACTAAACAAGAGGAAAGTTGATTCTGTAGCCTAGTAAGGAGGGCACCCCTCTGCTGTGCATCCCTGGGGAGTGCCTTAAACACAAAGCTAGTGAGTCATGCTCAGTCTTTTCCTCTTTCCC
>NW_005842505.1:821166-848346 GCF_000455745.1 Alligator sinensis
CCTATTCCTATGACTATTGCATTCTCTACCCCTCAGTGAGTTCAGCTTCATATGGAAGGGTGGAGGGTGATCCTAGACCAACCTAACTTAATGGCTAGTTGTGAAGGTGCTTTCCTGGACAGTGGCAGATGTTGGGTTGAGCCTCCTCAGGCCGACGATGGCATTGAATGGAGGTCTTCTATTTTCTGGGCAAGTGTTCTAATCACTAGGGTATTATAATAAGCAGGCAGAATTGTGAATACCTTTCATCTTCCTCTGTTTCTGGCTGTGTTTAACATAAAGAGTTAACCTGTACTCCATACCAAAGGGGTTGACCTATGCACTGAAGTGTGGGTAAGGCTATCAGAGTGTGAATGCTGGTTTTTATGTAGGTACCCAAATACAGACCTGATTTATGAAGAAAATGCAGTGAAGAGCTGGGATTTCAGACAAAACCCCTCCATTTGGTATTTCCTGTTGGATGACTTAAGTGTCCCTGTAGTTGGTTTTTTTAGCTATGGTGAATCCCATTCCTAGCTGCCTGATGCTCCCCTTGCCTTCATCTGTCCAGAAAACTTGTGTGCTGTGCACAGTTATATGAAGTATAGCAAAGTCCCTGTATTTTTATCAAGTTATTAATATTATTAGACAGAAAAGAAGCAAATGTTACTATTCTGGCATAAAAGGATGATGTTAGTGAGGTACAGGCTGAGGATGACTGTCTCCTATTGTCTCCTCACATTGATGAGGTTTTGCCTTTAGTTTTTTACAATGGTCTCTAGGGGAATGGTTTTCTTTTATTAGAGTGCTAGATGGCCTCCCTGTACTACTGGGAAAACTATGGGTACTTGTCCACATGACACCTCTCTTGTTTCCAAGGTACACTTTTCCTGTGTTCATGTGACAAAAATTGCCATTAAGCTAGCTAAATCATGCCTGAAGATCCATGTTATCAGCTGAGTATATTGTTTTAGTTCTTGTTGTGGTAATTAAAAACACCTCTGATATGTTTTATTTTTAGCTCCTGAATTTATTCCATGAGGGATTTTTTTATTGTTTTAAATTTTCAACGTGGATCTGACTTGCACCTGAAAATGGGATTTTCCCTGCTTTGCAACTATTACACCACCAGGTGCTGCTTGGGTTCACTCGTAAATCCATGAAAATCCATTGAATTTCTCTTGCAATGATTCATCTGGATGCCAGGTTCTTATCTTGCAAATTTGTACTGATTATTAATTTACTGGGTATTTCAGATTAATGAAAAATGAAATACACCCTCCGTTCCCCCCACCCCCTGCTGCTTCACCAAGATGGTCAGCAGTGCTGCCCCCCACTGCTGCTTATCAGAGCTGGCTGGCCTCAGCCTCATTCCACCTGGCCTCCAAACTTTTCATCCTGCTCCTGCCCAGAGTTGTGGGGACCCCCACCCCTGTTTCACTGAGATGAGCAGGCAGTGCTGCTACTGTCTCCCTACCACCCACCCAACTGCGCTCTCACTTATCAGAGCCAGCTGGCCACCCTCAGCCACTGACTTTCAACACTGCCCCCACAATTTTTATCCTGCTCCTCTTCCACCCCTCTTTGCATTTTTTTCAGTTCCTCAAGCACACAGAAGGCCATATTGTATCCAAAAAAATTAATAATGTTAATTAACTTAAAATTTAACCAACTAATACTTTAATTTAATCACATACTTTAACTTTTACAAATGAATAAATAACTAAGGAAAGAAAGATGGAAAGAAAAAGGAAACAAACAAGTATGATTTTCTTCATCTTCCCTCATCATGCTCCTCTGCCAGGTTTCACTCCTGCCAAAAAAAAAAATTTGAAATGTGTACAATGTGTAGTCTCCAGTTTCTAAATATGAGAATCCATGTACTTGGACGTTTTTCCTCACACGACATAACTGTATTTTAACAAGTCTTTCTGTTACATACATACCTAAGTAATGAATCTATCCCTATTGATACCAGTCATCCTCTGTCTGTGTTGCTGCATCTCTGCTCTCAGGCCTTCAAACAGCTGTCAGGGATATGACATTGAGCAGTTAGCTCATTCAAAAAATTCAACTCAAAATCGCTGTCTTTTTGCAAGCCACCCCACCATCTGCCAACTTACCACTGTCCTGGACTCTTCTTTGTCCCCAAAGCACAGGTGTCTGCAGCGTTCCCACTGGTCCCATCCTGGGAATGTGGTTGTGCTGCAGCATGGGGTGGGGGGTTATCCATATTACCCGTGGAGTGGGTACGAAAGGACCCCAAATGGGTGTCTGTGCCTGATGAGAACATTGGCACATTGGGCAGCGCAAAGGCATCTTGCAGCTGTCTGTCTTCCTGCTGTGCCCTGTACGTAATTTATGTTACATTATGTAGGGTGTTTCACCTAATGCCTTTGTAAAGGGCTAATGGCTGGTGATCTACTTGATAAGTGCCCTCAGCCACAAGACACTAGCCTTGGTCATGCTGGCCCCAAGTTGGCTGTCACCAGCTTTGGGATTCATGTTATGGGGTGCCTCCCTGTATCACCTCACCCAGGGTCACAAAAGATTTTCACTCAGCCTCTTGTATGGAAAATAAAAATATGGGACACCTTCCAAAGTCCTTTTGTGATACTTTATTTCTAGCAGAGATTTCTAAAAAATTCCTAAAGTAGATAGAGAGAAAAGACAGATAGATTGTCAACATAACCTGGTTCACACAGCCCCCACCCTGCCCCGGTAGGTTGAAGTGCAATCAGCTTTGAGAATACTGGGGTGGCAGTACACGAGGAAGAAGCACACCAATCCAGGGGGTCATAGAGCATCCCATCACCCCTCTTCTATACACTATTGCTTTAGTTACTAGAACCTGCTTGCCCACGAGATGTCCCCCTCTTGCACCCTCCCCGGATCACATCAGCATCCTCCTCCTCCTCCATGAAGCACCTTGAGGCTCTCCTCTTGAGGCACGGCTCTCTTTTGGAAGAGATTGGAGAGTTTTTTTGGGTGGGCTACTCTCAATGCTGCTCCCAGTACCTTGGCAATCATGAAACTCTGTTAGAAAATCCTGTCTGAACCTTTCAGTCACTTGCAAAATCAGATCAACCTTATTGAATTCCTTAAAACATTGTACCATATCATTACTAGTGCCTTTCATAACCTCCAAATGAGCTTGCTCACTCTGTTTTACCACATTGATCACATCTTTAAATTCGGATGTCATGTCTGCACCGGATGTAGCTATGTTTTCACATGTTTCTATCAGTAGATAAAGAATATTTTCCTTAGCTTCTCATTGATTTTTATTGATAATTACATTGACGATGAGCTTTAGCAGCTGCTCTTGAAGATGAAGATGGAGTTCCTGTCCACAGATAAAAAGAAAGCTCTCATCAGGTCTTTAGTTACTATTAAACATTTATTTCTAAATAACAGTGAGCCATTCTTAAAATATTTTAACAGGACAGCCACTGCAAGAATTACCAATAACAGCCCACTATCTATCACCCAACCATCTTACTCAGGCTGTATCCCAAAAATATTTGGCTCAGCCCCCCAGCCCACTTCCTGGGCACCGCGTTGAAGATAGAGCCGCGCTCCCCCCTACTCCCCACCATGTACCTGCCCTGCACCATGGCTCCCTCCGCAGCTGGCTTCAGCAGCCCCTGCTGCAGTGGCTCTACCAGGGGTGAGAGCCTGAAGCTCTGCTCTCCTGGGAAGCAGTTCCAGCCCTGCGGGCTCATGTGGTGCCCAGGTGCAGCACCTGCCACAGGGACCAGCACCGTGTTCTTCCTCTGCCCACCCCCTCAAATTTATCAGTGTAAATCTGTAAAAACTGAAAATGCAGAACAGTACTACCACAGTACTACCACTACCACAAGTCACCATTTGCGAGGATAGAAGGGTCTCTGTCTCAGGACTCTGCTGTTGCCTCCCCGACACAGTACTTCTTTGGAACTAGTCAAGTCCTGCGACACAATGATGGTTGAGTTAGAGTCCTCCTCTCCCTCATCATGAACAGGAGAGTTATTTCAGTTCCATATCTGTTGAATTTCCTGGGTGTCTGGTTCCAAAATGCATGGGTTGCCCAGAGTAGAGGGAGCTCATCTCTGGCTGTATGCCAAAGAGGTCCCTTGAGCAGTCCCAAGCGAGGTCACTGATCTGTGACTGATTCTGTTCTTGAGGAGATTAATTGCGTGGAACTTTCAAAGTAGCTGTGGCTTGAGAAGTACTTTGGCACTGGGGAGTTTCTGGTTCTTTGTGATGCAAATCTCTTGTTCCAAACTTGGTCATGCAAGCCTCTGAGGCATCTCTTTTAGGGGTGATAGACAGGTTGTCATAAAATGGAATTCTTCTACGTGAGGATGAGAATTATTGTCCTTTACACGATGGAAGTCACACTTTAAGGCTTTCATCTTACTGCGGCATTGTTCCCAGTTGCATTTGATGCCCAGTTGCTCTAATTGTTCAGCAATAGAGACATAAACAGGGTTATTCCTGTGGTTTCCCAGTTGTGTCATCATGCTCCATTCACCTCAAATGTCAATCAGTGCCTCAACTTCTGCATAAGTTGGTGGGGGTGCGGGGGGATGGTGGACCAGAGCCCTTTTTTTAGGCACAGACCATAGAGGTTGAATATTCTATGTGCTGGATGGAAAATTGTGTAATGGGAACAATTTTTTTCATGCAAAGACACTGGCAGGCTGCTCCCATCCATGACTTTGGGTCATGTATGGTTTGGTTAAGACTGTTTAAGCACACAGGCTATCATTTTTGGAACTGGGTAACGTTTCAGCTCTTTTGAAACAAGGCAGGCAACCTGTAGTTGCAGGGAGCATGTGGTTTCTGTAGTCATTGAGATGTAAATGACACCAGTGGTTTCATGCTAATCTAGGAGAGTAACTTTTGCAGACATTTGAACAAGAGGTCACTCAACAGGACAAAATCTTTGTGTGTCTTGATGTCTTCCTTGAATCCTGAGGGACTAAGGAGAAAGCAGAGGTTAATCTTAAAGGGTGTCAAACATTCACATTGCAGATGTATGGTTCTACTGCTGGGCTTCAGTAACTTGATATACGTGTGGTCTGGTCTTTTAAACCTCCTCAAGAGCCAACTTTTTACATTTGCTGTGAAGAGGATACTGTTAATTGAAGTGGGGAAGGTGCTTTCGTATTGCAACAAACAAAAAGTGTTGTTGTCAAAGACTATAGTTGCTTCCTGGCCATACATGAATGGCAAGCCTTCTGAGATATGGGCACATTAAAGCAGCTCAGACTGGTGGGAAAGAATAGCCACGTCAACATGGAATGATGACCAGTGGCTGGAAACATTTAGAACGAGCAAACAGATATTCTTCCACATAGTTAGCTTGCTGAAACCACACATCCAGCATCACAGGACTGTCATGCAGAGGCCCATCAGCCCAGGGAAGTGTGTTGCCATGCCTGTGATGAAACTGGCCACTCCAACAAGCCTCTGCCACATGACTAATCAATTCAGCGTGACTCCTGGAACTGCTGGGAGGGTGATCAGTGAGGTATGCCACCTGATGCAGGAGCTGGCAGCAAACACATTCATCTGCCTAAGTTACCCCCACGAGATGGTGGAAGGATACCGCAAAGTGGGCTTCCCTAATTGCGTGGGAGCACTTGACAGCACACACATTCCTATTCTAAACCAGTCCCAGGATAACTGTTCATTCATAAACAGAAAGGGGTTTCCTTCTGTGATACTGCAAGTTGTCATGGACCACCAAGGCATATTTAAAAACATTTACACAGGATGGGCAGGAAGCACCCATGATACTCATGTGTTTCAAAACTCGCCACTGCCTGAGCTGATAGACAAGGGCAATATGCCCCAGGACAGGGGGTGGTTGTCATCTGGGGTGTTTCAGTGCCCCCCTGATACTAGCAGATGCGGCCTACCCACTCCTGCCCTGGCTCATGAAGCCATATGTGAGGCAAGTCAGTGCCCCACAGAAATTGCTATTTATCAAGCAGCTAAGTAAGTGCCACATGAGCGTAGTGTGTGCATTTGGGTGCTTTAAAGCCCGTTGGAGATCACAGGATAGAAGTTAATGCTGATAACATTACCCCTTACATAGTGGCAGCATGCATCCTACATAATATCTGTGAAACCAGGGGCAAGGTCTTCAGTGACTCTTGGAGAGATCAGTTAAGAGAATTGACAGAAGCTGTGACCTTCATTAGCAGAGAAACAGTTCAGTGTGGGGGGCTACAGATAAAGGCAAATACCGGAAGGGGTGCTGTGATCAGAAATTGTCTGGCAGCACACATAGCTGCCTTTTTGCAGGGGGAATGTGCTCTGTAATTGTGTGAATTGATCCTTTTTATCATTTATGTTCCATTTCATATTAATTTCTCATTGAATAAAGTCTGTCTTATAAAAAATTGTCTTGTATAATGGGTTCATAACAGGGTCTCAGGGTGGTCTGTATGGGATGCAGGATGGAGGGGAGGGGGTGCATTGGGTGAGGGGTAGGGGGGATGAGTCTCAGTTTCTTTGTGGTGGCAGGCGACTTGAGAAGACAAGCAGGTATAAAACCGGTCTAGGGACATGACTGGAAACTGTAATAGGATTCACATGTAAATAGACTAATTGATTCAACAATAGCTTTGTCTGTTTCCTTCTTTCACCCAACCACACCATAAGTGCCACCTCCTTCCCCCGTAGTGCAGCCTCTCAATTCTGGCCACTGTGTATGTGGTGACTGGGGGGGCGGGGGGGAAATTCATTGCATCTGGGCAGTTTTTTCTTTCTTCACCTCAGTGAAGGTGTTAGGTCATGGTGGCCATTTGTGTTGATCGCTGGGAGGAGGGGGATTTGGAGTAGGCTGATTGCAGATCCCCAACACTGCTTTGGGGGTAGCTGTCCTGGGCAAGGGGATCCCTGGTAACTAAGGAATCTTGATGATCCTCGGTAACAGTCACTGCAAAAATTCCTTACAGTTTGAAATGATACAAATGAGATTCCTTCTGTTTTATATACAAATGTATGTAGTACTGTTTCCATTGAGGCTTTAGATAAACCATGAGTGAGCTACATTTTTACATTTACATTTTTGCATTACATTTTTATAAGTCCAAGTTACATTTGGCAGTTACATTTTTTACACACAATTTCTTTACATAAACTGTTGGAAAGAGACATCAGCTTAATAAAGCAGCAGCAATGAGTAAATAGTACATAGGAGTTAGGAAAGAGTATGGGAATAAGATAGATTAAGGTGTGAGTCCTTCTTCAACCATATTTGAGAAGTAAGGTACAATTGCTGCCTAATAGGCCTGTGCGAAGCGACTAGTATTCACTTCGGATTCAGATTCAGTCAACTCGGGGGACAGTGCTTCGATTCAGTGATTCGAATTGCTGTCCTGAGTTGAGTTAGTCGAATCTCCAAATCAGCTAGGCCTATCCCCCCCAAGCCCCACCTGCCCCAGCTCCCGGCTCATTGAAAAAAAGCCCTGTCTCACTGGGTGCTGCCGGGTGGGTGGGCGGGCGATCTTCACTGCCCCCCATTCCCTCATACTGTGTGGGGGGTCTGCATGAGCCCCCCAACCCACCCTGGCTTCCCCTGTTAATATACTATGATCTGGAGAAGCTGAGTCAGAACAAGCTGTCCAGCTTGAACTCCTACATCAATGGGACTGGCTGAGTGTGTGTGGGTGGTTGTGTGGGTGCTTGGTTGCATTGGAAGGCCCAGCATGAAGTAGGCAGCCATGGGATGCTGTTGGTATTCAAGTGGTGAAGCATAGGCTCAAGAACTGAGATAGCTTTAGTCTTCAACATTGTACTTGCATATATTAGGGCTATGCGAAACAGCGCCATTCCATTTCGACTTGCTTTTTGACATTTCAATGGAACAGTGTTTCATTTTGAATTTTGTTTTGTTTTGATTTGAAACCGCTGTTCCATTTCATTTCGTCAAAACAGTTTTGCTGTTTCAACACTGTTTCGACGTTTTGCCCATAGGCTATAATGGGGAATCAGGAAACAGCCTATAACTTTGTCATTTCTTGCCTTATTTGGATGGGACATTCAGGGTCGGTAGCCCCTTCTAAGACTATGACACTGGCCAGGAGTAGGAGTGAAGGAGATGGGTGCAGGGGTTTCTGGGAAACTACACCTCAAATTCTTGAAAGCAAAACTCATGTCATGTGTATGTGTTAAGCTACAGCAGGGTGAAAGCTGCGGGGATGGTAGCTCCTGCTGCGGCCACAAAGCCTCCCAGCTGTCAAGGAGATCGACAGGAATGGAAGGGATAATAAAGAAGCCAGAGACTGATATGCATTGCAGACAAGAAAGCCAGTCAGTGAAAATGGAAATGGAGGCATCAGGGGGTGAGGGACAGTCTGGGTTGGGGGGAGGAAGTGGGATGTAGCAGCGTAGGTGAAAGTGGAGAGGTACCTGGGGAGTCAGATGTCTGGCAGGTTGTAGTGTGTCATAAATCCCATGTCTATATTGTGTCCATGAGTTTCTGTATGTAGGAGGCTGATGAAGTGAAGTTCATAGACCCGGCTCTGAAAAGTGGTTTGTAAATTCAAACAAGCAACGAACCTTGCTCACCTAACCATTGCCAGAAGCCATCTTCCTACAGCTCAAAACACAAAACCTGCCAGCAATCTCCAGTACCTCCACAAACTGAACACCAGAATCTGTCAAAGACAGCAATACCCTACCTGTGGGGGCACATTCGTCACAAAAAAAACACTGTCTCCAGTCTCTCAGGCCTGATCCTGGATGTCCCCAGCCAGGAACATTGATCCCCTGGAAGTTTTCCATTTGGCTTTGAAATTTCCTCACTATGGGGAATGCCTGGGTGCAGGAGGGCATCATCCTGCACTGGAACGCAATACCGTACCCAATATCAGCAGCAAGCAGCAGGGCTGAGTTCTTGTGCTGAGTTCTTGTGCCTCTGGTGTGTTGCCATTTCTCATGCACCTCAGAAGTCTACAGCACCCCACTCACTCACTGGTCCATTAATTTATAGGCACTCAGAGGGCAGACCCCCCTCAACTCCCGCTGGCCTTGTTCTGGTGTAAAAAAAAAATCAGACAGTCTGGTGCTGGCCTGGTAAGCGCATGAAAACCCCATGTGGGCTGGAAAGGTATGTGAAAAGCACAGCCAATAAAAAGCAGCAAAACAGAACTCTTCCTTTTACAAAAAATAGCAGGAAAAAAATTGCTTGGGGCAGCTTTGCAAAGTGGGTAGGTGGGAGATGCAATGCTTGTGTACACTTGGGGAGCCCTGTGGAGATTTTCACAGAAAGATTTCATGCCAAAACTGCCTGAGCACACCGTGCAAGTTGCACCCAGAATAAGCGTGCAACTTGCACCCAGGAAAAGTGAGGGGTAGGGGGTGATGCTTGGGTAGACTGGGTAGCCTGAGGGGTACCCCGCACCCAGCACCTGCTGGAAATAGTGTGAAGCCCTAAGGGTACTCCCCCCGCCCCCAGCCTTGGGCATGTGCAATGCTTGTGTACACTTTTGGGGAGCCTTGCGGGACTTTGCATGGAAAGATTTTGTGCCCCAGACCCCTGAGCACTAGGGCTCTGTGAAGCTTCAGGTGGCGATTTGATTTAGAGGAAATTTGGCCCGATTCGGTGGTCGAATCTTTGAATCCGAATCGAATCAGGGGACCAATTTGAAGGTCCAAATTGATTCAAAGCTCTCCAAATCTTTGGAAAAGATTCAGAGAGATTTGATGATTTGGGCAGTCCCTGGTGGCTGCTGCAGCCACTCCAAGCTGGTAAGTACTAGGGGTGGGGGAGGGGGGGCTGTGGGGTACTAGGGGTGGGGGAGGTGGGGCTGTGGGAGAAGGGAGGGGACCATGGGGGACCCCTGCCAACCCTCCTGACCCCGGCCCACTCCCCCAGTCCCTCAACCCCCGCCCGCTTCCTCAGCCCCGGCCATGGCTGCCCCCACCTGCCCCAGCTTGGTACTTTAAAAAAAAGCCCTGGTGCTCACTGGGTGCTGCTGGGTGGGGGGCAATCCCCACTGCCCCCCACTGCCCCATGCTGCATGGGGGGGGCTCTGCATGAGCCCCCTCGATGCCCCCCCGCTCCCCCGGCCCTACCACAGCTGCCCCGCCTGCTGGGGCTCTGTCCCTTTAAGAAAAAAAAAAGCGGAGAAAAGCCCTGTGACTCTCTGCTCCTCCTGCAGCCTCAGGGCTTCGGGGGCTCCTTCAGAGCCCCCCTTGTGGCAGGGGGCAGTGGGGATCGCCCTCCAGCTGGCAGCAGCAGTGACTCCCGGAGTTTCTTCAGGGTTTTATTTTTCTTTATAGTGCCAGAGCTGGCCCATGCGGGTCACACCCTCTGCCCGGCAGCACCTGCTGAGCTGTGGAATTTTTTTCCCCAAGTGCTGGGAGCTGGGGCAGGTGGGGCGGCCATTTCTTGGTTTGGGAGAGGAGTGGTGGATGGGCCTGGCCTGGCTGATTTGGAGATTTGGCTGCTGCTGAATCTCTGAATCGGAATCAGCTGAATCGAATCAGGACAGTGATTCGAATCACCGCATTGAATCACTGTCCCCTGAAGCGAATACTAGCCACTTCGCACAGGCCTACTGAGTGCCCCGTGCAACTTGCACCCAAGAAAAAAAAGTGGCAGAAATGCTGCAGCAGGGCATTTCTTGTCCAAAAGTGCTGCCTGGTAGTAAGGTAGTACTGAAAGGGCAGGAGGGAAAAATTGTTCTGATGTGCCCCCTAGTGCATTTTACTAGTTATAGCATAAGCTCTTAAATAAAATCACATCCACGTTACTTATTTAGCCATCATGAACTAAGAAAGGAAAATTAAATCAGGAACATTTTTAGTGGATAAATGCCGATTACATAGACAAGTACCCTCTATTACAATTCATGGCCATGATTTTCTAAAAGTGATATTTTATCCCACTGTTTTTGGGTACATCATCAGGGGCTGTATTTTCATAGGATATGTGTTTTAGTGTTTTCTTGTCTTCCTGCATATATTGATAAAGTGTTGGATGCACTGATCAAAAATGCTATGGAAACTCTAAATAATAATAATGTTGGATGGAAAATGGAATTAATATTGTGGACAGAGTCTCTCCTCTTATTAAAAAACACAGATATTTTGCAAATTTCCACCTGTTCTAATTAAAACTTGCTAATTCTCACCCCACGTGCACTTGCTTCCTGTACGCTAATCTTGGTCCCTTTCCCATGGCTCCCCTTAATCTGGGGCAACTGTAATGCTTCTTGATCTAAGGAAGCCCAAATCTAGAGTTTCATGTTAAGTGAAGGCCCAGTAAAGGACCCAAAAGGAAACTGATAGGAGTGCTAGGTAAAAAGTTAAGTGCTACTTATTCCTTTATCCTTACTGAGTCCTCCTTACTGATTTTAATAACTTGCAGCAAGAAGAGGGATATAACATTTAATGTTTCTGGGCTGCTGGTAAATCTGGGTTGCTAATAAGGAATATGTGAGTGATACTGTCTAATCTATACAGTCTTCTTTCTCTCTGGAACCTTTCCTTGTCTCTGAAGCCTTCATTCAGAGCTCATGAGTCATTTCCTCTCCTCCCTGAAGAGTGATTCTGTAAAAATAACAGCATAGGGTTCCATGTTTATTGACTTGCAGTGAATTTCAGAACAAAATTGTTCAGCTTACTGGTAGAAAGGTGGTTTTCCTAACTTCTGCCTCTGCAGCCTTGCCCTAGGAGCTGAAAGTCAAGCTATTTCCTCTGTGACTTGGGCACCATGGCCAATAATTCAGAATCTTTGGGCCAAATTACACCAATGAAAGTCTTCCAGAATCAACTCCTCCATTTCCCTATAGTCTTTTTATATTATGCTGTTAAAGAATCATACAACAGGTGGATTCCCAAACTCTGGATTACTCTGACAGAGGTGTGAGTGGGTCTTGACCCTTCCCATATCATCCAAAACATAGAAGGTCTGCTGAGGGTCAGAGGGGTTGTGTTGGGAAAGCAAGAAGTAAAAAGATTGTGAATTGGCTATTATTCTAGGGCCCTGGACAATCCATGCATAAACTAGATCACCAGTGAGGCTGCTCTAATTACTTTGAGGACCAAGCAGGCCTGTTGGTGCCCTGAGACTATAAAAATGTAGCAAACCCAGCAGGTTTTCCTTTTTTTTTTAACTTAAAAATACATTTCCTCCCCTTCCCCAACCATTTCTGACTTTCTCTCTGCCCTCTGTATCCCTTAAAAGTGATTACAAGTAATATTAGGTAAGTTAAGATAAGTTCCTATGCTCCCACATAGTAACAGCCCCTTTTATATTGTAAATAGTGTTCTATTATGTTTGTATTCATAGTTTCATAGTTTCAGGGTCGGAAGGGACCTAATAGATCTTCTAGCCCGACCCCCCGCCAGGGCGGGAGAACAACCCAAAAACACAAACAAAACCACTCACCCTAAAAACAAAAACGGGACTCAAATGAGTCCAGCCAGGTAAGTATCCAGCCTCTTCTTAAAGATCCCCAGGGTAGGGGCCAGCACCACCTCCCTTGGAAGTTGGTTCCAGCTCCTAGCCGCCCTGACTGTGAAGTAGTTTTTTCGGATGTCCAATCTGTACCTCCTCTCCATCAACTTGTGCCCATTATTCCTTGTTATGCCAGCAGGGGCTAGGGGAAACAGCGTCTCCCCCAAACCCTTCTGGTTCCCCCTAGTGAGTTTATAGACGGTCACCAGGTCCCCCCTCAGCCTTCTCTTGTGGAGGCTGAATAGGTTCAAGTCCCGCAGTCTCTCACTGTAGGGTCTGCCCTGTTGTCCCCGGATCATGCGGGTGGCCCTCCTCTGGACCCTCTCCATGTTGTCCACATCCCTCCTGAAATGGGGCGCACAGAACTGGACACAATACTCCAGCTGCGGCCTGACCAGCGTCGCATAGAGGGGGAGGATCACCTCCCTGGCTCTACTCGAGATGCACCTGTGGATGCACGACAAGGTCCGGTTAGCCCTGCCAACCATGACCTCGCATTGTCGGCCCATGTTCATCTTGGAGTCAATAATGACACCAAGATCCCTTTCCGCCTCCGTGCTCTCAAGTAGGGAGCTCCCCATCTTATAAGTGTGCTGCTGGTTCCTACTACCCAAGTGCAGCACCCTGCACTTGTCCGTATTGAAACGCATCCTGTTCCTGTCTGCCCACCCCTGTAACCTATCCAGATCCTTCTGCAATCTCTCTCTCCCTGCTAGCGTGCTCACCTCCCCCCAAATTTTGGTGTCATCAGCGAATTTAAACAGGTTGCTCTCCACCCCAACATCAAGATCGCTGATGAAGAAATTGAACAGCGCAGGCCCCAGGACCGAGCCCTGGGGGACTCCACTACCCACCTCCCCCCAAGTCGAATATGATCCATCCACCACCACCCTCTGAGTGCGACCCTTCAGCCAATCTGCAATCCATCTGACCGTGTAGGCATCTATGCCACAGTCGCCTAGTTTATTAATTAGGATGGGGTGAGAGACGGTGTCAAAGGCCTTGCTGAAGTCCAGAAAGACTACATCCACCGCGACACCTGCATCCATGGCCTTTGTGACCTGATCATAAAAGGCAATCAGGTTGGTCTGACATGATCTCCCCCTAATAAATCCATGCTGATTGCCCCTGAGCATCATCTCGGATGCCGGCCCATCACAAATGTGCTCCTTGATGATCTTCTCAAAGAGCTTCCCCAGGATTGAGGTAAGACTGACGGGCCTATAATTGCCCGGGTCCTCCCTTTTCCCTTTTTTGAAGATGGGGACCACATTAGCTACCTTCCAATCGTCTGGCACCTGGCCCAAGCACCACGATCGCTCGTAGAGCCGTGCCAGGGGCCCTGCAATAACCCCAGCCAGCTCCCTCAGCACCCTGGGGTGGAGAGCATCCGGACCCGCTGACTTGAACGCGTCCAGCCCCTCCAGAAGCTCTCTAACCCGGTCCTCCCCAACCTGAGGTCTGAAGGCGATCCCCTCGCGTCCGGCTTCTATCACAGCAGGGAAGTCCCGGTCCCTGCACAAGAAAACGGAGGTGAAGAATTGGTTAAAGAGGTCCGCTTTATCCTCTGACGCAACCACCAGATTGCCCCGCATATCCTGCAGGGGCCCCACATTACCCGGCGCCTTCTTCATCCTCCCAATATATTTGAAAAAGGACTTTTTGTTATCCTTAATCCTGGACGCTAATCCGAGCTCTATCTCCGCCTTGGCCTTCCTAACAGCCCGCCTGCAGGCCCGAGCAGAGGAGGTATACTCCTCTTTGGAGATTACACCCCCCTTCCACCGGGCGTACGCCACCCTTTTGGCAAGCAGGCATTCCCGGACACCCTTGGTGAGCCAGGGGGGCTTTTGGACACTCCTGCCCGCCTTGCTTCTTGTCGGGATGGACACCCCTTGGGCCCCGAGTATCGTTTCCTTAAGGAACGACCACTCCTCTTGGACGCTGAGTTCCTCTGCCCTCAAGGACCCCAGTTCCTCTCCCACTAATCTCCTCATCTCACTGAAGTTGGCCCTCCTGAAGTCTAGGGCCACCACCTTGCTGCGGGCCCTTGACACTCTACGCTGGATGGTGAATTCCAGCACGCGATGATCACTATTGCCCAGGTGGTCAAGAACCTGGAGGCCTCTTACCAGGTCGTCGCCTGCGGCCAGGACCAGGTCCAGCAGAGCATCTCCTCTGGTGGGACTGTGCACCTCCTGAATCAAGTGGAGGTCCTGCAACTCGGCCAAGAACCTCCTGGAGCGGTCCGTCCCGGCTGACTGCTCCTCCCAGCAGATGTCCGGGTAATTAAAATCGCCCATGACAACTACATCCCTTGCTTTTAGTGTCTCCGCAAGCTGGCCTGAAAATTCCCTGTCCAGCTCCTCCTCCTGATTGGGGGGTCTGTAATAGACCCCCACCGTCAAATCCCTCTCGCCTTGCCCCCCCTGGATCTTGACCCAGAGCACTTCAGCTCGCCCTTCCCCTGACCCCATACTGCTGGCAGAGGATGTGTAGTGCTCCTTGACATAAAGTCCCACCCCCCCCCCTGATACCCACAGGCATGCCAGAATAAGGAACATGGCTTTAAGTGAAGAGGTAATGTACAGGAAGAAAAAGTAACTATAGTATACTACATACAAGTAACTTTTTATATGTGGTTACATGTAGTTACCTGAAAGTCTGACCAAACTTATAGAAGTGATGCCACCAAATTTAATATTCACTTGTGCAAATACCTACAATGCAAATATCCAAATGACAAAACCAGCATGCACATGCTGATTAGGTTCTCAGAGCATATACTTGAGTTTATACCATTCTAGGCCCTTGGTGCTACTCAGGGAGAGCTTTAATGATACCTGTAGCAGTGCTAAGCACACACGGTAACAGAGAAGAGGCATAAACTTAGCTTGCTAGGCATCTTTTCACTAATCACTAGTTTAGGTTGATTACAAGTCTGCGCGAGATACACAGTGAGTCAACAGCCACTATAGCTCCATTCTTATACTAGTTTTGGGTTACAGAAGGACTTTACCAAGTGTCAAAACCAGCAGCATAGGGACCTAGCCAGGTGCCCGGTACACAGGGGCAGCAGTGACTTCCAGTTGCTGCTGCAGTTTACAATTGCAATCACATAGCTGTCAACAACCACTTTTTTTGCTTGTCCTTCCCCTGTCCCACCCATCCCACCCCAAGTCAGCGCCCAGGCTGGTTGCCATGTTTGCTCTGCCCGACTTATGCCACTGCCCAAAACCACAGTCTTGCTGATCGATTACACTGATGCTGTGAAGGTGCAGAAAACTGCCCTTTGGAGGCTGGTACCAACCCATCTTGACCTCATCAAGAAAGATGTCCTGAGTGTCCTCAGTCTGTTCTTATCCTTATGGGATGGTGTCCAATACTGCTTAATTCAGTAGTTCAGCTCTTTTCTGAACTTAGGGGACTTTCAGACACTAAGCCCTTCCTACCATCTTAAGTAAGCCTAAGCCTCTAGCTCAGCTAACACATGGGTCTAGCCAAGCTTTGCTTAGTACAACTCCCAGTCCCAGGGACATACTGGAGTTCACTTGTCTCCGCCCACCCCTTTTCTTGCCACTAATCCAAAGAAACAGAGGTGTCTCAGGGCTCCTCCAACTTGTACTGAATGCTTTTTTACTGTTTTATATGGAATTTATATGATTTAGGCCTATGTCTATAAAGTAATGCCAAGTAATGTCAAGTTGCCATTTTGTATGTCAAGCCTCCATCTTGTGTCCTTTGCCCAGGTATTACCTATGTTGTAACTGTGATTCATGTCTAACCAGTCTCATGTAAATAGGTTCCTCAATGAATGGGAATGAATGAGGGTGCTTGAGGTACAATGGTAGCAGGCCTCTACTGAATGATCAACTCAATGACCGGACCATTGCCTTGCATTGACTCACTCAGGAACAGAACAGAAACCCAGCATTTGAAAGACAAAGACCCTACAGAAACCAGCAACCCCACCGTTGTGTCCTACCAGACAGTAAGGACACATGGACCTGCACCTAGGCTTCTGATCAGGACTGCCCTTGCCTGGACATGTCCCTTCCATAGGAGACACAGGTAGCCCACCCCTATAAAAGGGGTGGTAGAGTGTCCTTGGGACACCCTCTCCATCTGGACCAGCACTGTGCCACACCACCTATCTCCCAGAGGCCCTACCAGTGACCCCCTCTGGACAACACGTTACTGGAGAAGACTCCGACTAGCCATCGAGGATCAACTCACAGCCCACGATAGGTAGCTATTAGGGCTGTGCGAAACAGCACTGTTCCATTTCGACCTGCGTTTCACTGTTTTGATGGAACTGCATTTCATTTTGAATTTCGTTTCAACTTGAGACTGCTGTTCCATTTTGTTTTGTCGAAACAGTTTTGCTATTTCGACTCTGTTTCGACTTTTTGCCCATAGGCTATAATGGGGAAGGTCAAAACAGCCTATAACTTTGTCATTTCTGGCCTGATTTGGATGAAACTTGCAGGAATGGTAGCCCCTTCTGAGAGCATGAAGCCTGCAAAGTTTAAAGGAAATAGGTGAAGGGGGGTTGGGGAAACTGCACCTCAAAATCTTGAATGCAAAACTCATGTCACGTGTATGTGTTAAGCTACAGCAGGATCAAAACTGCAGGTATACTAGCCCCTGCTGTGTACACAATGCCTGCCAAGTTTCAAGGAAGTAGGTGCAGGGGTTCTGGAAAACTGCACCTCAAGCTGCGGACAAGCAAAACTCTTGACATGGGTGACACTGTGTGTGTTAAGGTGCAGCAGGGTGAAAGCTGCAGGCCTGCTAGCCCCTGCTGAAGCCACAAAACCAGCCAGCTGCCAAAAATATAGGTGCAGGGGGAGTCTGGGTTCTGGGGCCCTGCACCTGTAGCTGCTGACCGGCAAAAGTTGTGTCATGGGTGCTTGTGGGACTGTGTCTGTCTTGGGACATGGGGGTTGGGGGTGAAAACTGCAGACCTGCTAGCCCCTGCTGTGGCCATGAAGCCTTTCATTTGTCAAGGATATAAGTGCAGGGGTGGTCTGGGTTCTGGGGTCCTGCACCCCTAGCTGCTGACAGGCAAAAGTTGTGACACGGGTGCTTGTGCCACTGACTCTGTCTGTCTTAGGGCAAAGGGAGGTGAAAACTTCAGACCTGCTAGCTCCTGCTGCAACCACAAAGCCTGCCAGCTGTCAAGGACATAAGTGTAGGGGGGAATCTGGGTTCTGGGGTCCTGCACATCCAAGCTGCCAACAGGCAAAACTCATGACAAGGCTGCTTGTGCAACTGTGCCTGTCTTGGGGGATGGGGAGGGGATGGTGGTAAATCTACTGCAGGCCTGGCTTCTAGGCCTTGCTGTGGCAATGAAGCCTGCCAGCTGTGTCTGTCTTAGGGTACAGGGGGTGAAAAAAACTACTGCAGTCCACCTGGCTTTCTTTCTGGGTCCCCACCCCCACCCACCTCCCTGGAAGCCCCTCTCCAGCCCCAGGACCCAGAGCCCCTCTCCGGCACCTGCAGCACCCATGGCACCTGCGGCTCCCTGACCCAGCTCCTAGTTCCCCTGCAGTCCCTCCAGTTACCCCCAGCCCCAGTTTCCCTCTCCCCATGTACCTCTCAGCTCCCCCATAGTCTCTTTGCTCCAGCTCTGGCCACTTTAACCTTAAATAACTCTGTTCTCAAATGATACCAAGTAACCCCAGGGTACATTCATCTCAAGTAACCCCAGGAACAACCTGACCTTAAGTAACCCCAAGCCCCAGTGACCTCAAGTGACCCCAAGCACCAAGTTATCCCAATGCCCCCTAGTGTTAACACACAGCCATGAAAGTGCATGTTTGTGTGTGTGTGTGTGAACGCATAATGGTGCTTGTGTAGTTTGTGTGTGTGTATATAATTTTGTATCAAGCCCTCCTGTCTAACAGTGCAATATTGAGATCCCGAGTGTTGATCTGGTGTGTGTCAAGTCAACAAAAGGTACAAAAAGGACTACACCACAATGGTCTTCCTGTAGTATTTATGCATCAATTATTCTTCTTCACTCCAGCTTCACATGATATTTTCTTTTTACTGATAAATAAGCCATTCTCAGCGCTGCAAAGCTTTAGTAATCTATCTTTCTCCCCCACCCCCACTCTCTAAAACACTTGATGATCACTGCATAACATCAAAAGAGAAGTTATGTTGTTTCCAGAATGACAAACTGATGTTATAAATTTGGGATTATGACTTCACTTTAGGAACAAGCAGATGGAGAAACTGGTTTGTGAAAGAGAAACCTCTTCATCACGCAGACCCTAATATTGGTATTGGGAATAGAGAGATGGCTGGCAAAATTAAAATGCTTCTTGAAGACTGAGGCAAGCAACACAACACAAGAAGAGGCAGAGCTGTTTTTATTCACTAGGTCTGCAATTAGCATTGTTGCAGACAGCCCACTCCAAGCTGCCCAATATTTAAGTGGCTCCTAGAGGCCCTTATGTTTGCCTAAGGTAAATTCAATCCCAATTCTATTCTAGCACAGCAGAAAATTGCTCTACAGAGGCTGGAGCTTTTCCATTATTCCATATAGCAATGATTTCATGAGGGACAAAGACTTTCATTCTCATGGGCCTCTGTTTCCTCATCTGAATTGGGATTGAGGTGGTGGCTTTATCCCTTATCTAACCTATGAAATCATAGGACCTGGCTGAGTTTTAGTAGTACACCAGGGGTGTACATCAGGGGTGGGCAAAATATGGCCCCTGGGCTGGATCCAGCCCACCAAGTGATTTCATCTGGCCCAAGGATGGTTGCCTACCAATTCATTGTATCCAGCCTGGTCCCGAGCTGCCCTTGCTGTGCTCGCATGGGGCCAAGCCCCACTCACTCCCATGGGAGCAGCATGTGCTACACTTGCCCATGGGACAGCCCTGACCCTGGCCCTGCAGGTAGGAAGGTGGCAGTGGGTGGGTAGGGGGGAAATGGCAGTGACAGTGATGGCAGGTGGCAGAGGAAGGGTGGCAGCCATGGCAGGAGGGGGGAGTGGTGGGGGGGAGTGGCAGTGGTAACAGGAGTGAAGCAGAAGCTGGGCAGGAGCACGGAGCCCATACTGGTGTGCCAGGGTTGGGGCCAGTGGGGACCAAGGGCAGGGCAGTGGGAGTGTGCAGCCTGGGCTGGTGGGGGCATGGGGTCCTCCTGGCTCTATTGCATGGGGCTCACATACAGTTCTCAGGTTCTCTGCCCAAGCTGTGTTCCTCTGGGGGGAGCCCCATGCAATGGGGCCGGTAGCCTGGCCCCACTCACTGCTACGTACAGGTCATGGGGAATGGCAGGGAGTTCCACACTATGGAGCTGGGTTGGCTCCACCCCTCTCCCTGCCACCCCACCTAAGCCTATGATCTGAACCACTGGCTTCATCGTGTGGGGCTCCCCCTGGCAGTGTGAGGCTTAGGCATGTGAGCCCTGTGTGATGGAGCTAGTGGCCCAGCCACATGCAGTTCTGGGGCTCACTGGGGCCGCACACTACTGGTGGACTTTGCCTGTCACAGCCTGAGGGCCTGTGCCCATACCCCTCCCATGCACACTCCCCCACACACCCCCAGCCACCCAACCCTTCTACAAACCCCACATCCATACCTACCCATACCTACCCATGCATGCACACATACTCATACAACCCCACAAACATCCCCCCACAAACCGCACACACACTCACAGCCCCCCACAAACCCCACACCCACTCAGACACACACCCATACATCCCTACAAACACACCCCAACAAACCCCCATCCCCACCCCATCCCCCACACACCACACCCCCCCCACAATATACAAGAGTAAGACTTTATTTTGAGCTATTATGCAATCACCTCTATGTACATGATGCAAACACATACAAATCAGGCCAAAATATGTTTTAAAATAAAATTAAAATATTTTATTGTAGATGTTTGATTTTTAGTATATAATTTGGGGTTGTTTTGGTTCCAAGATGGCAAACCCCCTTCCCAAAAGAAGTACTTCTAGGGGCAAGGTGAGGAACTTCCAGTGGCAAAGGTCAGGTGGTTAGAGACTGGACTTCCAGTCCCAAGATGGCAACCAGGGGCAGGGCATCTGTCAAGACCCTTGCAGCCCTCAACAGCTCACCAACACTTGTTAAGTGGCCCTCCAAGTGAAATAATTGCACACCCCTGGTCTACACCATACCCTGTAGCTGAACACAATGCTGACACATGTATTTAGGCCTATTATATCTGTCTCAGTGTTTTATTTCAAATATTGTATGAATGAGCTGAAGAGATTTTCATGAAATAGCTAACAAGTGAATGTTGAAAATATTATTGCATGTGGGGGAAAAATACAGAATGAGAGTGGGTACCATCTGGGGAAGAGATTGCTTGTTGCTTTCCTTTATTCCTTGCAGTTAAAATGTTCTTAGTGTGATTCACTAGTATATTAGAACTGTTTTGTACTACTCTGATGGCAAAAAATGTCTCTTTAAACCAAATTAAGCAGCCATTGGAGAATTCCTTCTGAACAAGAGGCTCTGATATCACCCACTTTTTTGGCAGTCTGTACAAAGGATATCTTGCAAAAAGATGGCAATACCTGCGGTGTCTCTTTCTTGGAGGAGCTCTGGCTGCCCTAATGGCATCTTTTGGTAGCCTGAACTTTTAAGAAGTTCTAGTTCAGGTTGAAGATCTGATCCACTGTGAAGATGGTTCCCAAGATCAAAAAGGTACGAAGGAGCTGAAAAGTCATCTTTGCCTCTACCTGCTTTGGAATTTACTTAGTTAAACCAGAGAATGAAAACTAATATCTGCTTTTAATGAAAGCTGTGGGAACTACAGTTAAATACCTATCAATGCTGAACTACTAGTCTTAAAGTCACTTTGCCCCAGGCTTGAAACCCACTTATATTTGGAAATGTTTTGCATTGTCCAGCAAAGGTTTGAAAACATATAAAAATAATATTCCTGCCTTAACTATCCTAATACTCATGCCACAGTCTGGTAAGCATTATTTTGTTTGATTTGCAAATAAATAAAGTAGGTCACTTAGCAAATCAGTGAGCTGTGAGAATAGAACCAAGGTGTTTTTGTTTATCTAGCATAATTCTAACAACATTCCTCTTTTTTTACTATGAATTTTAAACATACTGCCTTGTTAATATGAGGCAGAGTCTTCACACAATGCCCTTACATCATGCAAAAGATCCAAAGGAAACATAGCAGTATAACAGGCTATGAAGTGACTGAGACTGTTATAATATTCCAGACTAAGGAGTCTGAGTCTTAATGGCACTTTGCATCTTCCATCTGGTAAAATAAATGATCTCCCCACAGGAGAAAATACTTTGTAACTAGCTCTATGAAAAGTATTTCTATGACTTAGCAATTATTTTTCTCTGACTACAAAAAGTCACAATAAAACTGGGGGGAAATATTCTGGAGACTGATAGAATGCCTCCCAGTCCGGTCAATTACAGCAATCTGCTGTCCCTGCACTTCACTTTCAGATAGGCAGTATCTTAAACTTACCCAGAATTCATGACTGGAGAATTTGTTAGTAAATTAAAATCTCTGAGGAGAAATGCTTTATTTTTAGTACAGATAAAACTGGTGTGGCTGCTTTTCTTCATGCTTTAACTTTTAGCATTGCAATACATAATCGGATATGATTTGGGGGAAGAATATTTGTTGACTCTACACTGCCTTTAGTTAAAATATCAAAGAACCAAGTATCAAAACCTCCATGTGCAACTCTGCTGGTGTAGTAATAGTATTTAGCTCCAGTTTTCAAATTTGTAAATTGAGGCAGGATGAGATTACCGTGTTTGTTAGAAGATGACTGCCAGAGTTGGAAATACAATCCCCAAATCCTAGTGACTTCATCAGGTGTCTCATCAAACTGGCTGACCTCTTCTGTAAGGACTACACCACACTGAAATATTTCAGTAGATTTGAATGCATTGACTTGCTTGGTTCTGGTCTCTCATAATTGGTATTTCTGCTCTTCATTCTACTTCACCATCATAGCAGCAAAAGAGGCTGCAAACCTTGAAAAACAGTCAAAGTGAACACGGGTACTTGCATTCAAAATGCACAACAAATTGTTAACTTTTCCCCTTTTATAGCTCAACCATTTTGTGGGGAAGCTAGACCATATAAATATCTAATAATGGGTTTCAGGGGAAGATATCAGATGCTGGTCCAGACTAGTTACTAAGAGGTTTTGTCTAATACATTGCTTTTTTTTTAGCTAGAAAAAACTATATTATGTTTTTCATAGAAGCCCCAATCATCTAAGACAAATAAAGGTTTTGGTATTTGTAACTTGCCACTCAGACAAAGGCTGGCTACTGTTCTTCCTTTCAGGGTGTATCCAGATGAGCACAGATGTGCAATATGTGGTGTTGCAAATACATCTGCAGTGCCATATACCTCACAGTTAAGTGTTCTGCATGCTGCAAGTGTGCTTTGCCTGTGCGTGTGCTGCTCCACTTTTTTTTTTTTTGCAGACAGCATATGCTGCTGAAAAGCAGAACCTGTGTGAAGCCATACTGTGGATATGAGCCAGGCTGTACCTGGCAGGGCTACTGCTGCAGCAGCCCTGGAAGGCCCTCAGGTGAGGCTGCTGGGGCCAACACAGTGCTGGACCCAGCCTCCCCTACTGCCCCCAGGGGAACTTGCCACAGGCCAAAGTGTGCATGGCACAGGCATTCCCTGGAGACAAGTAGCTGTGGCATAAGGTATGCCACTACTACTTGTCACTGGGGAACCAAACATCCATGCTTGTCTGGACATGGCCTCTAAGGCAAATTGCCAGTTGCTTCATTCATGTATTTGGGATAGGCAAGGTGGTGGTGGTGAGGGGGTGTCCAAAAAGGGTTTTAAACCATCTTGCTTTTCATTCTGAGGCAGTTCAGGTGTTTGCTTGGTTCCCAGTGGTAATTGGAGTAGCCTTAGGACTGCTGTAAATTGTTCTAATTTCCAGCTCGAGGCTAAGCTGTCACTGCTGCAAGGATCCATGGCAGAGCTGCAATCTACTACCTATACACCCCTGCCCAAAGTGTGCTGGCTGCATATCGCAGCTCTGTCCTGGCCCTGGATAAAGCTGCCCTCACTGCAAGATCCCAGCAGCTTCAGAGCAGCTCCCTGCTCTGCCCTGCCAACATGGCTGGGGCTGGGGCTGGCAGCTGAGGCTGGAGACTGGCCTCAGCCATGTGCGCAGGGGCTGCTGGTAAATGGAGTCCGGCTGCTGGCTAGACCTGTCATTTTGCCCACGCCTGCATTATTCTAAGTGCATTCATTGCATGTGTGGAAGACACTTTTTCTGCATGTACCTTTACATAATTACAAGCAGCAGTTCTAAGACTATGGTTCAGGCTGTGTTTACTGGTTATGCCCTACAGAATCACCCAGGGTGATCACCCCCTGAGTGTCACGGTGCATCCCCTACAAAAAGGTGCCGCCAACAGTGTCGGCAGCACCTGTGGGTGCTCGCCGCTCGCCACCCCACCGCTGACCAGTGGTGTCTGCGGGTGGTCAACCATCCCCACTGTCCACCACTAACAGTGCCGGCAGCATCTGTGGGTGATCACCAACCCATGGTCAGCACTTGCCACTGCTCCCCCCACCACAGACAGTGCCGATGGCATCTGCGGGAGCTCCCCACTCACCACTGCCATGCTCCTGCCGGCGCGGCACTCCTACCTTATCCCCCCAGCTGCCGGGGGCACGGGTCGTTCATAGAATGCTGTCTGTCTTAGTGACGTGTATGTGTGTTAAGCAGTGGAAGCGGGGCCAGATTAATGCATAGGCAAACTAGGCACATGCCTAAGTGAATAAGGAGCCCAGTTGTGCTTATTTTACGTACAGTAAAAGCTTTGTTATCCAGTGTCCATGGGGAATGGGGGGTGCCAGATGACAAAATATGCTGGTTAATTGAGAGGCCCGAACAGGTGTCTTTGCCTGTTCGGGCCGCTGCTTCTCCCACCCCCTGTGGCATCGCCAACCCTCCTGCAGGCGCCGCGGGCCCTGAGGGAGAGGGAGGTGGGCCCTGCGCAGCTTGCTATGCCCTAGGCCATGGGGGCTTGGAGAAACTGGAAGTGCCATGGTGGGCACTTCTGGTTTCACTTTACCTTACAAGCCAGCATGCTGGTTAATAGAACATGCTGGCGTGTAAGGTGCTGATTAACAGAGCTTTTACTGTATTATAATTATTGGGTGAAAAAAGTAATATAAATATACAGTATCAAGTTAGGGCCCAGGAGTTTGTTTGCTGAGGGCCCACTAAAATGTTAATCCAGTCCTGAATGGAAGCCAAAACCCAGAGTTGGGTCCCCAGGCTGTTTATACAGTGCCTGGGGAGAGCTGATTTTCTCAGAAGGTACTTTAAAAACTCACACAATCACAGGGGTCAGCCTATGGCAAGCCAATAGGAAACACTGAGCCCAGAGCAAATCCTGCCTCTCTGTAGAGCTTAGGTGCCTGAGTTGGGGTTGCAAGGGAAGCAGCTCCACCCAGTGAGTACTCAGAGCCCTCCATCCCTCTGTTGAAAGTGGGTCGCAGTGCAGCAAGGAGTACAAGATTCATAGGGCTGATGGAGAATAAATAAGAAAGAACGTAACTGTGCTCTAGTGGTTAGGGCATTCACTTGTGTGATGGGATAGCTGGTAGTGACTTAGCCCAGGGGTTTGAAAGTGCAAAAGATGATTGGAGGGCTTGGGATTCCCTTTCCTCACCAATGAGGCCCCAGAGACTCATCCTCTGTGTCCCCTGATTGGCCCCTTGGGTCACCTAGAGGGGGATAAAAGGGGCAGCACAGCTGACTCAGGGGAAACCAGTGAGGGACTATGAGGAAGGAGTTTCAAAGAGCTGGCAAGAGCTGGGCTGGCGGGGTGGGAGCAGTTGTCCCAGAAGACCCTGAAGGAGTGGGACCTGCAGGCAGCAGTTGGACCCTCAGCAGTGCGGTGTGCAGCCGACAGCAGAGGCTCCCCGCTGGGCTCCAGGATCGCCTATGAGAGGCTGTCGTCAGTAGGAGAGGTTCCCCAGCTCCAGCATGATGCTGAGTAGTGACCTGAAAGGTTCCCAGCTCTGCTTGCAGGTCTTCCAGCAAGAGGCCTGGAAATTTGACATGAGGTAGGGGCTCCTGGAAGGTCAAAAACCCTAGCAGATTAGAGCAATGCTAGCATTGGTGACTGTGTGGTAGAGTTTCTGCCTACCATGTGAGCAATCTGAGTTCAAGTCCCAGCTAGGATAAATTGAGGTGAGTGAAGTGACAAGAAAAACCTTGTGCTGCAGTGGAAAAGGGGGCATTGTGTTTTTCCTCTTTCCCCCGTCCAGGTACCTAGGCCCTATATTTCTTGTTATTTAACATTTTGTATTTTATGAATTTTATATTTCACCAACCAGTATTGTTTGTTCTGCTGTTTTGTGTTTTATATTTTGTTAAATCTGTCTTTTGTTAACTGGATGAATATGTGTACGATTGTAAGTGCCTAACCTTTTATTGAATCCTGCCCCCTTGGAGCATTGTGGTGTCCCCTATATGCCCTGGTTTATACATGTTATGTGCCCAGTACTGTTTTGCTCATGAAAAGGTATATGGTTAAGTCCCTGTTGGTGGTCTGGCTCTGCTCTATAGGGGAAGGAGGGTCCCTACACCTCCCACAGCACTTGTGCACCTGCTCCGATCCCTTCAGTTGGAGAGGGGGTACCTCTTGGAGTACTGCCTGGGTTACACTTGCAGAGAAGAACCAGGGTTTCTTCCACCACTCTTAGAATTATTTCAGCCTTTTATCTAAAGACCAGAACTTCATAAACAGTCCAGGGAGCAGGGACTAGAATCTAGGGCTCATGCCTCTTATTCACTGTCCCTTTGGCCCCATGAATCTTGTGTTCCTTAGTGCACAGGAACTTATCTCCAACAGGAAGGGTGCAAGAGGAATAGGCTATAAGATACTGGTTAAGGTATTCTCATGGGAGGGAAGAGATGCTGGTTTGAATCCTCTGTTTTAAGCAGAAATTGAACTTGTGTGTCCCATCTCCTGGGTGATAGCATTTTCATACTTGGACAATACCAGAACTTGAAAATATTCAAGAAGTGAATTAAATTGCAAAACAGCAAGAGGACAGCCAGTAATCTTTATCTGCAACAACATATTTTGGGGTAGAAATAAATGTAAAGCTTAACATTCAGGAAGAAAAACTGCAGAGCTCATAGAGATAACTGACCGAGATTACCCAGCAGCTGTGCCCATTGCATCAAAGTAATGTAAGTGGGGTGGGGGTAATATTAATCCTATCTTCATTCTGCTTTCTTAACTATTTTTAAATGTAACCATCCTCAAGGAAATTTATGGAATAAGACCAGGGATGGCAGGAGATCAAGTGGTGCATATATCAGAGATCTTCTGTCTTAAGAAGGGATTTATAATGTGAAAAAGTTTGAGACCCTGAAACAAATAGGATTACTCAGATGAAGGGGCCAAGGTTTTCAAAATCAATGTCTGATTTGGGGTTTCTCAGTTTTTTTGTGTACCTACTATGGACCTCCTTCTGAGTGCTGGGTGCCCACAGCTGTCATTGGCTTCTGCTAGAATTGTGTGTGTTCAGCAAGTCTGAAACTCAGACTTGCTGAATTCAGGACTTGAATTATGCCACATCTGTCAGCAAGATTTGAGTCTTATAGATTCATAGATGTTAGGGTCGGAAGGGACCTCAATAGATCATCGAGTCTGACCCCCTGCATAAGCAGGAAAGAG
>NW_005842505.1:849730-852723 GCF_000455745.1 Alligator sinensis
CTGCACCATCTCAGGGTCTATGCATGGTAGTCTGGCGCCTTGCTGCTGCCTTTCTACAACCCCAGTGAGAGACTTGTCGTGCCCTTTGCTTAGGCACACTGAGGCAAAGAACTCGTTGAGGAGTTCAGCCTTGTCCCCTCTGTCCGTCACCAATTGTTTCTGCCCATTTAGCAGGGGTCCTATTCCTCCCTGGGCCTTCCTTTTACTCCCTATATATCTAAAAAACAATTTCTTGTTGTCTTTTACTTGGGTTGCCATCCTCAGCTCCATGGCAGCTTTGGCCCGTCTAACTGCCTCCCTACAAGCACGAGCAGAGGAGGTATATTCGTCTTTGGTGATCTCTCCCTGTTTCCACTTTTTGTGTGCTCCCGTTTTGTCCCTTAGGCTGCCCTGGATTTCTCTGGTCAGCCAGGGAAGCCTCCTGGCCCCTTTCCCTCTTTTACCTTGCACGGGGATCGTCTTGGTTTGTGCCCGAAGGATCATTTCCTTAAGGCACAGCCACCCTTCTTGGGCTCCCATCACTTCAAAACTCCTACTCTGCAGTGCGTCCTTGACTAATCGCCTGAGTTCATTGAAATCGGCTTTCCTAAAGTCTAGCACTTTCACCCTACTCGTTACCTTACCCACTCGACGTCTTATGGTGAATTGTATTATTAGGTGATCACTGACCCCCAGATGGCTACCGATCTGGAGGTCCCCTACCATGTCATCCCCCATTGCCAATACCAGATCCAGTATGGCATTCCCCCTAGTGGGACCGTGTACCTCCTGTGTCAGGTGGAGGTCCTGTACACAGGTTAGAAACCTGCGTGAGCGGTGGGACTTTGCTGTCTGTGACTCCCAGCAGATGTCCGGGTAGTTTAGGGCCCCCATAACTACCGCCTCTTTAGCTTTTATGGTCTCCGAGAGTTGTCTCAGGAGCCCCGAACCGCTTTCTTCCCCTTGATGTGGGGGTCTGTAGCAGACCCCTACCACCAAATCCCTTTCTCCTTGCCCCCCATGTAGCCTAACCCACAATCCTTCTACCTCCTCATCCTTGGATTCTGTCTTGATGAGGGTTGACGTATATTGCTCACTGACATAGAGCGCAACCCTCCCCCTTTCTTCCCCACCCTGTCCTTTCTGTACAATCTATAGCCCTCAATATGTACTGCCCAGTCGTGGGATGAATCCCACCAGGTTTCTGTTAGCCCCACTAAGTCATAGGTGTTTAGTGCAAGCAGGAGCGCTAGTTCATCCTGCTTGTTCCCCATGCTCCTAGCATTAGTATATAGGCACTTGAGCCCTGCGACTGGTGCCTTTGCTTACTGAAGCCCTATTTTGCAGACTTAAATATTGCCTAGGCCTTGTGCTGTTCCTAAGCACCAGGGAGAATTTCACTCAATTGAAATCAATTGTCATCTGCTCTTCAAATCTTCCTATCAAAAGGGGCTCTCTGCATCATATCTAACCAATTAACAAGGATATCTTCAGGCATGCCCATGGGCTTCCTTGTACTTTGTTCTCATTAAATCCAAACTTCACATTGGACACTTCTAAATCAAAGATAACTATACAGTTTCATTAAATAAAAGTTGCAGCATATCAACAAACCCTGTATTGTCAGGGAGATGATTTAGTCTCTACACCAACATTTTAAAAGAATGGGCTGTGGCAGGGCACTGTTGGTGCCTGCTGCTTTAAGGGCAGTCAGGCAGCTACTAGGTGCCTGATGGTGGCAGCCATTTTGGGAAACAGGTATAAAGAGGCTGAAGGTCCTTGCTGCTAGGGCAGGCAGAAATGTTACCTAGCTGAGCTGCAGCAGAAACAATGCAGGGGGGCTCTTGGTCCTGGGCATGACCTAAAACTGCCCTCTGCCAGGAGTGGGTGGCCTGGTGGGGCTCCCAGTGGTGTGGGAGCCCCCAGGAAATACCAGACCAGTTACCACCCTGGTGAAACGTGGGTAGGGGTGCCTTAATAACTCCAGTTCCCACATCCTTGCTGGGTCAGATTGAGCAAGGGGAGCACTAAGGCAGGGCCCAGGTTGGTGGAAGGACCTGTGGTGGCACCTAGACTTTGCAGTGGAGGCCTGAGGATGCATATAGGAGCCAGCGTGAAGCTCCAGGGGGGTAGGGCCCTAAGCCTTGGGGAGCTATTAAGGAAGTTCCTAGGGCCTTGGATTAGAGTGTTGCCCTGGGAGGGCTTGGGGACAGAGCTTGGAGACCTGAGAGTGTGGAAGGGGTTGGAGCCCATTGTGTGGGCATGGAGCCTGGTGTATCATGTTTTGTGTGTGTATGTGTATGGAGTAAACCCAGTGTGAGGATGTTGGGACCAGAAGCTGTGGTGGGGAGTGAGAGTCCCAGTGCTAGCTAGCTGGAGGGAATACCTGTGAGGCTTGGGCTGTGCTGTAGGGAAGAATAGAGCTGCATATAGTGCCCCCTGGCATCCAAGCAGAAAAATGGGCAGCCTCCTGCTGGTGTAATATCTTAATCATTTTCCCACCAGGTGTGGCAGGGAGAGAGGTGGGCGGTCTAATGTCTGACCGGCCCCAGGGAGGCCCACTTGTTACATAGGCCTAGTACCAATATGCCATGATGTATACTTTAATGCTTAGAATTTTCTAAAATGGTTTGAGTTGTGTTGATTTTCAGGTATCTTTAAAAAAAAATCTGAGGTTAGGAGGGTTAATGTTGTTTCAGGATATCCATGCAAGTATAACAAGATGAAAAAACATGGACATAGGCATTAGGGCTGTGCAAAGCTTTGGGTGCTAATTCAATTTGGAGGAGATTCGGCCCAATTTGGCAGCCAAATCTCCAAATCCAAATTGAATCAGGAGACCAATTAATTAAAAGGTCCGAATCAATTCAAAGCTTTCTGAATTGATTCGGGCAGTCCCCACTCTTTTGCAGGGAGCTGGACCTGGACTCCGTGCTGGTGAGTGGGGTGGGGGTGGGGGAGACAATGAGCGGGGAGGGGACCATGGAGGGACCCATCCCTCCCTTCCCCTGCCT
>NW_005842505.1:853181-879551 GCF_000455745.1 Alligator sinensis
CATTCCTGTCTTAAACAGGATTAATAGATGAGCATATGGGGATATTATTTTACAAATATTTATTTATTTAAAAATGTACTGCTAGTGAAGGATATTTGGATGACTCATCTTTGGATTGAAGCCCTTTCTTTATTGGAGCACAGTTAGAAGAGTAAACTGCCAATGCAGAAGCAAAAGCTTTCAGTCTATATGCCCCTTCAGGTCCTATTTTCTATGCCCAGGCTGTCAATACAAGTATTTAATTATGATTTACAAATATTTATTTATTTAAAAATGTACTGCTAGTGAAGGATATTTGGATGACTCATCTTTGGATTGAAGCCCTTTCTTTATTGGAGCACAGTTAGAAGAGTAAACTGCCAATGCAGAAGCAAAAGCTTTCAGTCTATATGCCCCTTCAGGTCCTATTTTCTATGCCCAGGCTGTCAATACAAGTATTTAATTATGATGTGTTGCAACTGTCAAAGACTAACTGAATTGAGAAGACTGAGGTTGCTGTATAGACTTGGATTGACCTCCCCCCAGTGATTTAGATATCCATTCTTGGGAAGCTAAATCCTGTCTCCACCCTACTTCTGTGCTCTTTCCTTCAGTAACCTTTGTACCAATCTGGAGAATCCCTCCACTGAATATATGAGATGGATTTGGTGATGGCTGGCTGGTTAGCATATCCATCTGCTTTGGGTCATTTAGGATCTCAAGGCTAAAGATGCTAAGTGGATGCTTAATAGCATCTTAATAGATGCTTCCTGGACCTTCCCACATGAATGACCTTCCCTCAAGACTGCTGAGCTCCTATAGTGTCAGTCTTTGAGTTAGAGCATGTATTCCCACCCCTTCTCTTGGCTTGATACAGAAATTGTTCCATGGACTGTTACTGAAGACTCCTGTAACCCAATGGAACTCAGACTTTCTACTTCAAGACTTGCTGAACCTTCTGAGACTAGACTTCATCTCACTACCTCAATATTGACCATTATAGTATAGCTACCAGTAAAAAATAGTTCTCAAGTTGCTAGGCAAGTGTCCTGCCCTCAGGATCATGAGTCATTCAGTTAGATTTTTGTTTAGATGACATTGCCTGTAAATTAATACAGGCAGTGGTAGGGAGAAGTTCTGTGAACACCAGTGTGAAAAGGCTCAAACGACACGTACACTGGAGAATAAGTTCAATTACAAATTCAATCTTAATTAACACTGACAATTTTCCATAACTTAAGAGGACCAGCCCTTCTGGATTTTCTGTGACCTACAGGAAGCAGGGTTTTTATCTTAAAATCAAAAACTTGACCGTGGGTTGGGAGCCCAGGAAGGTCCTGCTGTCTCTTCTTGGAGTGTGTAGCACACTACTGCTTGTCACTATAGGAACACGGCTCTAGTGCCTCTGGGTCATGCGTATGACTGCATAGTACGCATGGTGGTGCATACAAGCCCACTAATTAATGCTGCCTCTCAGTGTACTGTGAATACAGCTCCTAATTAGTGCTACTGAGAGCTGCAGAGCATGAGCACAAGGCTGTGTGAATGCAGCAGCTTCTAGTTTGGGATGTAGTGACAGGCTGCTGCCCAGGCAGGAAGCAGTGCAGCTTTGTTCACAAAGCACATGTGGGTTAATGTGCTCCGTTTGGGTCGAACTACAGCAGCTGCAATGTATCAGAAGCAGTGCAAATCACAATTCCAGAGGACTGTGGTGCATCAGGGACTGTACCCCAGATTTTGTTCCCTGAAAGCTGGCTATTCTTGTACCTACCACTCTAAACAGAACTGGGATGTTTCTCTGTCCCTTCCAAGGGGTTAAGCAGTCCTTCCATCTGCAGTCAAGCCCATACAGCCACCAGCAACCTCCACTGGTAATTGCCATGCTACAGCAGACTTGATTCTGTTCCTGTGCATTGTAATTGCAGCATGTCAGAGCAGCCTCTATGCTTGTGTACCCAAGTGCTTGAATTGGAAGCGGGGTCCTTGACTTGCTGTATAATGAACAAAAGCAGGAAAGTTCATCTGAGTTGGATTGGATTGGTGTGGTTAATTTCTTAGCCAGTGGTGTGCAAGGGAGTGAAGTGGCCAGAATCATGTCCAGCTGCCTTTGACTACACAGCCTGAATGACCTGATATCCATTAGGGCTGTGCAAAACAACACTCTTCTACTTCAGCTTCCATTTTGACAGAACAGTGTTTCATTTTTAGTTTCAAAAGCACTGTTCTGTTTTGATGCTTCGTCCATAGGCTATAATGGGGAAGCACAAAACTTAACTTTTATCCAAATCAGGCTAGATATGACAGCTTTCAGGGATGGTAGCCCCTTCTGAGGGCATGAAGCCTGCCAAGTTTCAAGGAGATGGGTGCAGAAGTTTCTGGAAAACAGCACCTCAAGATACTGACAAGCAAAACTGTCACTTGCCAGCAGGAGCAGCTTCCTGTGATCTGGCAGAGCCCCACAGCCCCTGTGGACCCCTGATCTGCCTGCCAGATGATGGGACGCTGCTCCTGCTGCCTGGGACCAGCACTGGGCACAGCCTGCACCCAGCACTGGGAAGATTGGTGCTGCCACTGGCCCCAGCCCATATCAACAGCATGCTGTCATCCAGTGTGCCGATCTGGGGCTCGCACCCCCGGGTGGGCTGGGGGCTGTGCCAGAATCCTCCCAGTGGGCATGGCCCCTGGATCTATACCAGATGACAGGAGGCTGCTGCTGCTGGCTGGGACTGGTGCTGAAGCCAAGCCTGGCTTCAAAACTTGAAACATTTCAAATGTCCTTGTTTTGTTTTTGAACGTTCTGCTTTCATTTTGATTTTTTTTTTTTTTTTTTTTTTGCTGTTTCAAGCTTAAAATTCTTCGAAGCAACAAAACACCTGGCAAAATTTTCACACAGCCCTAGTATCCATCTATAGCTGTGTCACCTGGAAGCAGTCTTTGGCGTGAGTTCAGAGCAGAGCTTGAGCTCACACCTCCAGAGCTTGAGCCAGATGTTGTCATTAGCTCTGCCATGGTGCTCCTCTGCATCATGAAGCACTCCTCATTTTCCCCCATGGATTGTTCACAACTTGCAAAACTTCCTAGAATGGGAATCTATAGTTTTATAGAGCAGAAGGGAAGGTTCCTCCCTGTTGCCTCTCAAAGCATTGCATGCATTGGCTAACAGAGGATCTCAAAGGCAGTACAACCATGGCAAAAAGGCATGCCTACTGAGTCCAAGTTAATGCTTCCAATTTTTCTTACATACTTGGGTAAACTGTGACACAGGAACCATAATGCTTGAAAAGCATATAGTGTAGAAGGCTAACCCAGCATGAATGTAAACCAAAATAAGAGGACTCTGGAGTCTATGATACATGTGCTTTTGTTTTTGTTTTGTTTTTGTTTGTTTGTTTCCTGCTTCCCCCCTCCCCCCCCGCAAGATTTTTGGTGCGTTTTTTTGTTTGTTTGTTTGTTTGTTTGTTTGTTTTTGTTTTTTAAGGTGTGGTGGTTTGGCTATAGTGTTCTCATGCAAGGGATATTGTGAGTAGACCCCAGTTGAGCACAAGCCTATGAAAAGATTTAGCAGATGTGCATATCCTGTGAAGGAACAGGATTAGGTTAATAAAGTAAAGTTCTCTTACTGTTTTCACTATGGTTTGGTATGTAGTTCAGAAGACAACCCAATCCAATAACAGGTTTCTGCATCATCATCAAAGAATCAGTAAATACTTATTTTTAATGAGCATACAGTAAGAACTCCGCCCCCCCCCAAAAAATTATAGTAGTAATAAGAGTGTAAAGAGGGAAATCCCTTTCATTTTTATAAAACATTGGTTTGTAGAGTATTACAGATGGCAAAGTAATGAACGGAAGGTGAAAGTTTTCACTTTTAAAATCAATTTATCATTCTTTTAAAAATAATAATGGCATATTTAAAGAATATTCTCTTCTGTAGAAATGTTTCAAAGTGCCATGTTATTATAATACATTATAACCTAGATTAATTTCTGTCAAGTTGTTGCTATGCTCTGATATCACATTGAATGTGATGTCACAGAATGGCCAGATCACATGATTCAGGTTACAGTTTTAGGTGACATGTAGGCATCTCAAAGGAAACCACCTATTTTATACTTTGATTTATGAAGAGAGAAAATATTGGCTCATCAACATGAATTCCTTCCAGCCTGTATGTGTTACTGTAATAGAAGATAAGGTAAAAGCAGAGACTTGTATTTTTACTAAAAGCGTAAGTCTCTCTAAAGCTGTGCATGAGCTCCAGAGATTAATTTATGTAATGAAATAATAGCTCCTTTGTTCTCAGCTGGGAAGAGGCTTCTAGTGGAGTTGCCTCTTTTCATTTAGTGATTGGGCAGGAAGTCCATGACTAAGCTCTTGTGCGAGATTCTTAGTGGTAATTTTAGACTAGTCGTGTATTTCCTGGCTTCTAGCAGGTTTTCTCATGATACCTTGTTACTGTCTAAAACAAGAAAGTATTGTCATATTAAATGGGAAAATAGTGTGTGTTGTTTTCTAGACCTGGATTCAGGTTGGATTTTGAGTATTGCTGCCTTCCATTGTAACTAACTTTGCTTGTTTATCTCTAGCAAAGTGTTTAAACTAGAACGAATGCTGCTCTGCTCTTAAACGTTATTGATTGTAGTTGGAATATTTGATGGTTTATGCTGTTTTAGATTTGTCTTGACATTCAAAGCTGAAGAGTCCTTATCAAGGAGTGAAGTTACATTTTGTACTTGGAGCATACTAAATCTGTGGAATGTTAAACAGTGTTAAAGTTGGAACATGCTGTGAGTAGTTGCATATTAAGGGTTAATACCATTTCTTGCTTATTCAGCACTGGCTTCTCACTATAGGGCTGGTGAGCAGGGGTGTGGCTAAAAGCCAGGACACCTGGACTCTGTCTCTGCTCTGGGACCTAGGAGCAGTGCATCCTGGCATGCTAGAGGACAGCAAATTGCTAGTTTATCTCCATGGAGCAAACTAAAGTTACCTTAACACAAACTGGGTAATCTGGCCTAGAGTTAACCTTTGCCTGAAACAGCATATCTTTGAGATGCTCAGAGGGCATTTAGCATTAGGACTGTGTGAAATTTTGACAGTGGTTTTGTTTCAAGCTTGAAACAGTGAAATTGAAATGAAACCAAACGAGGGCACTCAATGTTTCGAAACATTTTGAGTTTTGAAGATGGGCTTGTTTGCAGCTAAGCAGAAACTTGAGGAGGGGAATGCACTTTTTAACTGCATTCCTCATTTTACACTAACCTGATTAGGCTGTGCATATGTGTGTGCACTACATGTACAATGAAAGTATCCCCCACATTTCAACTTGTGGCAGTGAAAAGAAAAAAAACAAACAAACCTCATGATTCTATAACTGACAGATTAATTCCTCAGAAAGATGAATCTAAAATTCCATTTGAACTCTCAATATGTACTCTATGGCAGCATCCAGATAAGCACGAATGTGTGTTCCCCTGTGGACAAGTAGCAGTGGCACACCTTGTTACCTTGGCTGGTGTAGGGGAGGCTGGGGCCAGTAACTGTGCTGGACCTAGCCGCCTTATCTGGGGTCCTGGGGACCTCAGGGAGCTGCAGCCATGGTGTTTCTGCCACACGGAACCTGGCTGGCAGCCTCCGGCCAGCCAGGCTCCAGTTTTGGGTGGCATGCACCAGAGAATGCATGCACAGGTGTATCCTGGGGCACAAAGCAGTAGCACAAGAATGTGCAAACTCATGCCTCTGCACGTGCATGCTCATCTGGACACTCCCTATTTGTCCATATAGTCTCATCCCAGAGCTAGGTGTATATTGATGTAAATTATGGTATGTTATGGGTAACTATGTTTATTATTCACATAAATGAATTATTAATGTATTGATTTTATATCTACACCATGTAGTCAAGTAACTTCCCTAATAAAAGGAAAACAGTGGTTTTCTCAGGGGCGAGAGCTGAAGAGATCTAAGTAACTATAGCCATGCCTGTTGGGCATCATTCCCACAATTTGCTCCTGGGAAGTTGATTCTGGCTAGCTAAGTCACCATGACTCTCAGTTGAAGAAGGAGGGGACTCCATGCAGATACAAAGTTTTGCCAGCCTGAAGCAGCTTACAAGACTTGAGGTCTTAGTCAGTGCACTTCTTTGTACAGAAGGTGATGGTGGCTATGTGCAGCACATCTAATTCTCATCTATAACCCATATGTGTTCCACAAGGGGAAAAGTGGTTCCCTGCTACAGGAACTTTTTGCCCAAAAAATAGTTTCTTGAATGTAATATGTTTTCTAAACTCAAACTGTTAGAAAAAAGGAAATACAGTAATACTTTTATTATCAGGATTAACTGTAAGAAGATATGTCTTAGTGAATTCACTTTACTCATCAATACACACACGTCCCTGAACTCATTACAAGAACCTTTCTTCTTTTCCAGCCTTTTAAGCCTTAAGTGAACCACTACAGGTAAGGCATGGGCTTCCATCTGTCTTTCTGAGCAGTGGTATTAATAGAAAAAAGATCATGTAACTTCATCTCTGCCCCTCCCTTTTATATCAATATATCATCTTGTATTTCTTATACATCCATTTCCTGACTTGATGTCTTCATGACCCTCAGTGTTGCTGCTGGGTGTTGGAGTTTAATTCTCAGAATGAATGACTACTCCCCGGGTGTTTCTCATCTCTGACCACATGCTGACATCCAGAATATTTGTGACAGTGATTGCCACTATGATTTTTTTTTTATTGGACCAGTACCATTATGATTCATACTGCTCCCTTACTAAGAATCTATATTTTGAAATAATTTTTTCAGAGGTGCTCTATTTATTAAATGGCTAAACCCAGTCAAGTTTGTGTATGTGAGATTAGTTTTGTGGTGATATCTCACCTACAGTTTTTTTGGTTAATTAGTGAGCAAGAGAGACAGAGTTGTACACAGTAACCTCAGACTGCATATTCTTGGATAAATAAAATTTTAGAAATCAGAATCCTAGAGAAATAGAAGGGACCTCCAAAGGTCATGTAGTTCAATCCCCTGCCTGAGGCAGGATCATCCCTACTCACACCATTCTATACAATTCATAATTTAAACTATACATCAGACTACTATAAAACTACAAAATCTCAACTCTCTACCCCAGCATTTCCCAACTGGTATGCTACAGCATACTGGTGTGCCATCAGGAACATCCCGGTGTGCTGCAGAATTTTGGGCTGGAGCCATGCCCTCCACCTGCTGCTGCTGCGGACACAGACAGACAGGGAGCATGGCTCCAGTCCAAAATGCCGTCCGGCTGACTGTACGCCACCCCTCCCCATCCGTGTCTGGCCAGCCATGTGCAAAATCCACCCCTCCTCCCCCCGTGTCCGGTGTGCTGCGATGCTTTTTTATTTAGGTAAGTGTGCCATGGGGTGACAAAGGTTGTGAAATGCTGCTCTACACTAAACTACATAACTCTACAGTAAATTTTTTTTGTAAACACAGATGTCTATACACACACATCTATACATACACGTACATGCATATTATGTATGTATAATATATATACATGTGTGTGTGTGTGTGTGTGTGTGTGTGTGTGTGTGTGTGATTCTAGTCACTGATCATTACCTCCTTCACCCACCATAGGAACCCATACACCCATTACAATACTCTACAGTAAACTCTAGAGCCTACTTAAACTGTACGTAAGACTACCATATTATAGTGGACAGTCCCCCTCAGCACTGACTTTTCTTTAAGTCATAGTTTCATAGTTGGTAGGGTCGGAAAGGACCTGAGCAGATCATCAAGTCTGACCCCTTGCCATGGGCAGGAAAGAATGCTGGGGTCAATTGACCCCAGCTAGGTGTCTATCTAGACTCCTTTTGAAGACCCCCAGGGTAGAAGCAAGCACCACTTCCCTTGGAAGTTGGTTCCAGATCCTAGCCACCCTGACTGTGAAGTAGTGCCTCCTGATATCTAGCCTGAATCTACTCTCCATTAACTTATGGCCATTATTCCTTGTTACTCCCAGTAGCGCTCGGGGGAACAGGGACTCTCCTATTGCCTGCTAGTCCCCCTTGGCAAGTTTATAGATGGCCACCTGATCCCCACTCAACCTTCTCTTGTGGAGGCTGAACAGGTTCAGGTCCCATAGCCTCTCCTCGCAGGGTCTGCCTTGCTGCCCCCTGATCATGTGAGTGGCCCCCCTCTGGACTCTCTCAATGCTGTCCACATCCCTCTTGAAGTGCGGCACCCAGAACTGGATGCAGTACTCCAACTGTGGCCTGACCAGTGCCGCATAGACGGGGAGGATCACTTCCTTGGACCTGCTCGTGTTGCATGTATGGATGCATGACAAGGTGCGGTTAGCCTTCCTGACAGCATCCTCACATTGTCGACCCATGTTCATCTTGGAGTCAATAATGACTCCACGTTCCTTTTCTGCCTCTGTGCTGATGAGAAGGGAGTTCCCCAGCTTGTAGGTATGCTGCTGGTTCTTCCTCCCCAGGTGCAATACCTTGCACTTGTCAGTATTGAAACTGATCCTGTTCTCATCCGCCCACCTCTGTAACCTGTCCAGATCTAATTGTAGCCTGTCCCTCTCCTCTAGCATGCTCACTTCTCCCTACATCTTAGTGTCATCCGCAAAGTTAAACAAAGTGCTTTTTACCCCCCATCCAAGTCACTGATGAAGATGTTGAACAGTGCGGGCCCGAGGACCGAGCCCTAGGGAACCCCACTGCTCACATCCCTCCAGGTCAAAAATGACCCATCCACCACCACTCTCTGGGTGTGGCCCTCCAGCCAATTAGTGACCCATCTTGCTGTGTAGGTATCGACACCACAGTTTTTAATGAGAATGGGGTGAGAGACAGTGTCGAAGGCCTTCCTAAAGTCCAGAAACACTACTTCCACCCTGACACCTGCTTCTCAGGATTGTGTGACCTGGTCATAGAATGCCACCAGGTTGGTCTGACAGGACCTGCTTCTAATGAACTTATGTTGGTTGCCCCTAAGCATAATCTCCCCTGCTGGCCCCTCGCAGATATGCACCTGGATAATTTTCTCAAAGAACTTCCCCAGGACCGAGGTAAGACTAACTGGCCTATAGTTCCCTGGGTCCTCCTTCCTCCTGTTTTTGAAAATAGGGACACATTGGCCCTTTTCCAGTCCTCTGGCACCTTGCCAGAGCACCCTGAGTGCTTGTAAAGCCATGCTAGGGGTCCCACAATGACCTCTGCTAATTCCTTCAGCACTCTGGAGTGGAGATCATCAGGACCTGATGATTTGAACACATCTAGTCCCACCAGAAGTTCCCCGACTAGGTCCTCACTGACCCTGGGCCTGGCTATGCCTCCCCTGGGACCACTGGGCATCCCAGTGGGGGGATGACCCGAGCCCTGCTCAGAAAGATGGAGGCAAATAAATTGTTAAAGAGATTAGCTTTGTAATCTGGTGCAACCACCAGATTTCCTAGCGTGTCCTGCAGAGGCCCCATGTTATCCGATACCTTCTTTTTACCCCCTATCTATTTAAAAACGGAATTCTTGTTATCCTTGATCTGGGTTGCTAGTCCCAGTTCCATCTCCGCCTTAACCTTCCTAACAGCCCCCCTACAATCTCAAGCCAAGGAGGTATAATCCTCCCTGGTGATGGCCCCTCCCTTCCATTGGGTGTACGCCTCCTTTTTACCTTTGAGACATTCCTGGATGCTTTTGGCAAGCCATGGGGGCTTTTGAGCACCCTTTCCCTCTTTGATCTGTGTTGGGATTGCTACCGTTTGGGCTTGGAGGATCGTCTCTGTCACGGGGCGGGGTCCTAGAGGATGGCCGTGATCTCCCCAAGGCCCCCTTACCATGCCAAGTTGGCCCAATGGGCACCCTTGCTCCTTGCCCGCCACATCTTTGATGACAAAATATATAATTGAGAGGCTGCCTTTCACATCCTCTTGGTCACGGTTAGCTGTACACTCATTAGTTAGCAGCACCCCTGCTGGCACTGGGGTCCCCACACTGCTGTGGATCCCCTATGAGGTCTCCTCAAACCCCTAATAGCCTCACCCAAACTACCAGTCTTAAACAGTAAACGAAACGTGAGCCCCTCAGCTATAACAGAAACAGAAGCTGCCCAGCTATAACAACATTACTCAAACACCCCATGGATGCTCCATCCTTTACCCGGCCCTGGGGCTGTACCTCTGGTCAGGCCTCCCCTCTCAGCTTTGTTCAGAGGGAGCTCCTTCCCCCCTGGCTGCTGGTAGGGAACTGCCAGCCTGGCCTCAGCCCCTGGGTTTTATATGGGAGCCAGGCCCTACCCCTTCTGGTCAGCTGACCACTGGCAGGTGAGGGCACTAACTACTCTGGTTGCCTTGGGAACCAGCAGCTGGGCTTGTCACTCACTGCTAGGGCTCTTTCCCGAGCAGTTTTTTACCTTCTTAGGAGCAGGGCACCTAAGTGCTCTGCAACACACCTCCCCTCTTTATAGGAGCAGAGCACCCAAGTGCTCTGTGACAGTCTTCTTAAGGAACGACCACTCTTCTTGGACTCTCAACTCCCCTCCCTTCCTGGACCTCAGAGCCTCCCCAGCTATCCTCCATGCCCAAAGGGAGGTAATCCCAACAAGGGTCAAAGGGGGCAAGAGGGCGCAAAAGCCCCCATGACTCACCAAAGGCATACGGGAATGTCTCCTAGCTAAAAGGGAGGCGTACACCCAATGGAAGGGAGGGGCTGTCACCAGGGAGGACTATACCTCGGTTGCTTGGGGCTTCAGGGGGGCAGTCAGGAAGGCCGAGGCAGAGATGAAACTGGGACTAGCTACCCGGATTAAGGACAAGAAGAAGTCCTTTTTTAAATACCTGGGGGGCAAAATGAAGGTACCCGGTAACGTGGGGCCTCTGCAAGACACACTAGGAAATCCGGTTGTTGCACCAGATGACAAGGCTAACCTATTTAACGATTTCTTTGCCTCCATTTTCCTGAGCAGGGACTGGATCAGCCCACCCGCTGGGACCCCCTCAGGCCCTGGGGGAGGCGTACCCAGGCCTCGGGTCGGTGAGGATCTAGTCAGGGAACTTCTGGAGGGACTGGACATATTTAAATCAGCTGGTCCTGATGACCTCCACCCCAGAGTGCTGAGGGAATTAGCAGAGATCATTGCGAGACCCCTGGCATGGCTTTACGAGCACTCATGGTGCTCTGGTGTGGTACCAGAGGACTGGAAAAGGGCCAATGTGGTTCCCATTTTCAAAAAAGGGACAAAAGAGGACCCAGGGAACTATAGGCCAGTTAGTCTTACCTCGATCCTGGGTAAGCTTTTTGAGAGAATTATCCTGGCGCATGTCCATGAGGGGCCAGCAGGGGAGGTTATGCTTAGGGGCAACCAACATGGGTTCATTAGAGGCAGGTCCTGTCAGACCAACCTGGTGGCCTTCTATGACCAGGTCACAAAATCCTTAGACGCAGGGGTAACAGTGGACGTAGTCTTTCTGGACTTCAGGAAGGCCTTCGACACTGTCTGTCACCCCATTCTCATTAAAAAACTAGGGGACTGTGGCGTCAACACCTACACAGTCAAATGGGTCACTAACTGGCTGGAGGGCCGCACCCAGAGAGTGGTGGTGGACGGGTCATTTTTGACCTGGAGGGATATGGGCAGTGGGGTCCTCCAGGACTTGGCCCTTGGACCCGTGCTGCTCAACATCTTCATCAGTGTCTTGGATGAGGAGGTAAAAAGCACCCTATTCAAATTTGCTGATGACACTAAGATGTGGGGGGATGTGGGCACGCTAGAAGGGAGGAATAGGCTGCAATTGGACCTAGACAGATTACAGGGATGGGCAGATGTGAACAGGATGGGTTTCAACACTGACAAGTGTAAGGTGATGCACCTGGGGAGGAAGAACCAGCAGCATACCTAAAGGCTGGGGAACTCCCTTCTTGTCAGTGCAGAGGCAGAAATGGATCTTGGAATCATTATTGATGCCAAAATGAACATGGGCAGACAGTGTGGGGATGCAGTCAGGAAGGCCAACCGTACTTTGTCATGCATCCACTGATGCATCTCGAGCAGGTCCAAGGAGGTGATCCTCCTCCTCTATGTGGCACTGGTCAGGCCGCAGGTGGAGTACTGCGTCCAGTGCTGGGCGCTGCACTTCAGGAGGGATGTGGACAGCATTGAGAGGATTCAGAGGAGGGCCACCTGCATGATCAGGGGGCAGCAGGACAGGGCCTATGAGGAGAGGCTACGGGACCTGAACTGTTCAGCCTCCACAAAAGAAGGCTGAGGGGGGATCTAGTGGCCATTTACAAACTAGTCAGAGGGGACCAGCAGGGATTGGGGGAGTCCCTTTTCCCCCCCTGAGTACTACCAGGAGTGACTAGAAATAACGGTCACAAGCTGGCAGAGGGTAGATTCAGGCTAGATATCAGGAGGCGCTACTTCACTGTCAGGGCAGTTAGGATCTGGAACCAACTTCCAAGAGAAGTGGTGCTGGCTCCTACCCTGGGGGTCTTTAAGAGGAGGTTAGATGAACACCTCGCTGGGGTCGTTTGTCCAAGAGAAGTGGTGCTGGCTTCTACCCTGGGGGTCTTTCAGAGGAGGCTAGATGAACACCTTGCTGGGGTCGTTTGACCCTAGTGCTCTTTTCTGCCATGGCAGGGGGTCAGACTTGATGATCTGTCAAGGTCCCTTCCGATCCTACAAACTATGAAACTAGTCTCCTTACCTCATTGAAATCCGCCCTCCTGAAGTCCAGGGCTGCTGCCTTGCTGCAGGCCTTTGACACCCTGCCCTGGATGGTGAATTCCAGTCATGGTGAGCTACTATATTGACTACATTTATACTTTCTCTTCACTCTTATAGGTGAGCTGTGCCTGCCTTTCCCATTTCCAATGTTTCTTTACCAGCCTTAAATGTCTGTGAAACAGTTTCACCAAAGAGGCCCAATAGAGTTCACCCAGAATCCACCTGTCTCCCCCTCTCAACCTCTCACCTATGATTAGCCTGGCCCTTCCCTTTATGAGGTGGCCATGTGCCTCATCTGCATATGAATTTTTGGACTGTCTCAGGACTCCTGCCAAGAACACCTGGTTCCAGGCATGAGTGGGGGGCTAATTAGCACATGGATCCTTTGTAGGGGGTATCTGTAGTACACACACATACTGAGCAGTGCTGAGCTTCAGGGTCACTGCTTTAAATGATGTTAACTCTTTTGGGGCCCAGCTCAATGAACTATACAGTAAAGTATGAGCCTTTTAGCTTTGGACTAATATTATGCATAGTTTATACATTATATAAGTAACTACAAAAGTGCTATTTAAAAGTGTGTTTATGGAGTACCAGTGCTAAAACTTGCAGTAGTTAAAAAAAATAGAAGTTAAAATGAATTGATTCTGGATGAACTAAGTCTATGGGTACCTGTAGTATTTTGCCTACATGCAAATTACTATAGGCATGTAGTGCTTTCCAATTTTCTTTTTACTTTCATGTGCTCAGGGAGAGCAGGGTCTCACAATAAGGGTGGGAGAGAAGGAGTAGCAAGGAGAAAAAGTTGGCAGGGCAGAGAGCAAGGGGGTCACCTTACCCCTCCCAGATTTATTTTCAATTCCAGTAGCAGTAGGAGGGGGACAGATTCAAGGCAAACATCTTAGTAACTATATTCTATACCTGGAAAATTGTAACAAAAGTATAAATTTTCCATATATAGAATCTACTTACTGAGGGTGGTTGTATATTCAGGGTTGTCTTATATTCAAGTAAATATGTTTTTTTTAATACATATTTATTCAACAGAGCTGTTCTTTCCCTTGAGCAGATTATTATTAATTTTGAATACTATATAAATACGAGGAAAAAAGGGAGTGGATTAATTTGAAAGAGGCCTTTACTTGTACTAAAAATATGTATCATGACTTAAAGAGTCTGAAGAATTAATGTTTTTATCTTTTGGTTGAATAGCCAGTTTATAATTACAGGCTGCTTTGAACAACATTTTTTGTTTAAGGAAAAAAACCCAATAATTAATGAAATTTCAGATTAAAACCATTTTTGGCATGTATGCTGTCTGCAAACATACATCTTGCTGTTACAGCAAAAGACATGAGGACTCAGGCATCAAGTTCAAGGCAAGCAAGCCAGCATTATTAGTCTCCTCCAAGGAGGAAATTATTGTCATGCATTAACAAATGCCTATAACTGTGAAAAGGATAAATTTAGCAAACTCTTGATTCATTCAACCAGAAGTACTACAACTGTTGAAATATCAGCATGGATGACTAGAGAGCGCTATGGCTTAGAGGCCAGTAGAAGTGGAGACTGAAAGCAGATCTGTCACTGAGTTTAGACATCCTACTTAACTATCCATGGCTACTGTTTAGACTGTAATCTTTTCTGAAGGTCTGTCTCTTAATTTCTGAATACAGAGAACCTACCACAGGGGGACTCCATCTCCATGTCTAGTCAGTGCTATAATAAAAAAATGCAGTAGATTCTGGAGAAGATTTGACCTGCAAGATATTTATTTCCATCTTTGGTGAAGCAATCACTGGGTTCAATAACCACAGGTATACACGAATTAGAAGAACTAAACTAAAACAACAAGTTTATTGTAAAGCTGTAGCCTGTAGGCAACCTCTGCAGATCCTGTGCGTCTGGTAAGAAGACCTAACCTCAGATCTGGGCAATTACTGGATGAAGGAATGCTTGTTGTGTGGTAGTGGCTGAATAAGTCTAGGTTCATGTTAAGAGCTAGCTGTGTTCTGTGTGTGCTCATTCTTTCCATTTCCCAGAGGTGTAGGAAACTCCACAAGATGGTCAGAGTCTGTAGACCAAACTAACTACAAGCTGTTATGCATGTAAGCTATCAAATTACAGAGTATGAAGTCCCCTTCCCCTGCAAAAAAGAGAGAGATCTTTGTGTCAACCTTGATGCATCCCCTTGACCTCTGTCACTGTGGCAAGAGTGGTGCATTATGTTATATTAAGTATCATCATTTGCATTTTTTTGCACTTTTGCCACAGGGATTGTGCTTGCAATCCAATTATCCTTGCATTTATTTAAATACAAATATAGTTCTATGCCTGATGGTATGGCACCTTGAGAGCCAGGTCCTGTTTTAGTCACTGAAGCTTTACTTTGAATTTGTTCAGAGGAGACTTGGGACTTATGAGGAAGCTAATAAAAAACATGGTATAACTGCTCAGCTGTGTTATTGAGGCAAAACACTGGAATTATCAAGAAACAATTAGAAATTTCTCTAAGGGAACTGGAGTACTATTAAAGGATAAGTTTTGATGAGGTAAGTGACCTTTACTTGTTCCCAAGAAAATCTTGTGTTCTTTTTCCCCCCTCCTATTTATGAGGCCAGAAAATACGACCATAAATCTGTATGTGAGAGACATTTAGTAAATGATTGCTTCAGTACCACTGTGCTTAAAGAAGTAATAATATGAGGCCATGTTTGGATGCCCAGACTGATAGAGTTAGGCTCCCAAAGGATCTGGTCTTTAGTGGCATGTTGTTCCAAGGTGTCCCGTTACTGATAAATTACTCATAAGCCTGGAGTGATGCCATGGGTATTTTATTAACCTTCAATGCCTTGATATGTTACCAGGCCCTGTGGGAATGCAATGCTAGACCAAGACTTCTGCCTTCTAGAAGGGCCTGTAAGTTCTTGTGACTATGGACAGAAATTGGGGTAAGGGCAGGCTGGGGCTTTTTTGGCTTTGTTTCAGTGTTCTCTTTTTCACATTGTGCTGATTCCTTTAAGCTAGGAGAGCTGTCTCAGTCATTGCAGAAACAAATACAGACAGATTTCCCCTCCTGCAAAAAGAAATTGCAATTCAAGCAAAAGGAATTTCTCAGTGACTGTCTACTCAGCATGTTTGTTTTTACTTATTCTTTCTCTCTTTCTTTCCTTTCCTTTTCTTGCTAATATATCCAAATAATTGAAGTTGACAAAAAGCAAACAAAAAGGGAGACTAAAAGCCAGCATTTCCATTATGTACAGACTTTGCATCCTTGATGGCTTATATCACTAATTAAATCTCCACTCCTATAGTATAAAATGTACATAACCAGAGTTCACTCAGTACCAAACCTTTCTTTCACTGTGAAGCTCAGTTGTACTTTCTCTACAAAACAATTGTTAAAGAGCTGATGTGGACTCCCATATCATATCCCTTGTTCATGAAGGTGAGATTTCAGATGGGTTTTCACTCATCTCTTCTTCACTCAGCACCTCAGCTGTGAACTCCTGGAGATCATAGTTCAACTATAGCTGCACTTGTACTCACAGTCATACTGCTTCAAAGGGTAGGTATCATGCCTTTTTTCCCTATGGGACTGACTATGCTAATAGCAGCAAGATCGCCTCTGAGCATAGAATGATAAAACTGGATGAGACTTCAAGGTTCACTTACTCTGACCTCTTGACTGAATGCAGGATGCCTCATGTAAACTAACTATGAAAAAGAAACTGGGTTACCTAATGGATAAAGCACTGAAATGGGCCATAGAAGACCTCGTTTCTACTCCTGAGTCTAATCCTGGCCTGCCATATGATCTCAGGCAAGTCACTTACCTTGTTCTGCCTCATTTGTGTAATAGTGATGATTAGGGGTGCATGAAATGGGCTGTATTAGATTTGGATTTGGATTCAGCCCGAATCGGGGACAGCAATTTGATTCCTTGATTCGGATCACTGTCCCTGATTCAATTCAGTTGAATCCAAATCTGAAGATTCAATGCTGATTCAGAGAATCAGTGATTCAGACATAGACACAGCTTTAAATGTTTTTTCTACATACCTTGAGGTGCTAGGCACATCTTGTGAATGCTGAGATGCTGGGGCAGATGAAGTGTCCCACAGGAGCACGGGGGCAGGGCCCCTCATGCTCAGCAGTGAACCTGGAAGTGAACCAGAAGTATTTCTGTTTCACTTGAGTCCTCCAGGGAGTGTGCTGGGGGCCCCCCTGCACCCCCCCTGGCTGAGCAATTGGCTGTGGGGAGACCCCAGGTGAACCCCGAGACCCAGGGGGCACCAGTCACCAAATTTTACTGGAATTAGACTAAATGTAGAGATTTGTATGACATAGTGCTGGTTGCAAATTGGTGAATGTAGAAAAGGACAAACCATGGGGTGTGTTGTGTTACCAATGTTCCACTCCTCACAGTCATGTTTACTATATAAAGGGTTTTCTGTTGAAAATGAGTCAGAGGTCTGAGGAAATAGATTGTTCTGCTGTTGACAATAATGAGGTTGCCATAGATTTGCAAGGTTTAGGGAATGGTTGCTTTACTCCATTTGTCATAGATGTCACCCAGAACTGTGGCACGAGTTTTACCTGAAACCAAGGTTTATATAGTATGTTAATCATTGTATTATTTTACACTGCGGCGACTAATATTTACCTCTGTTAATAACCAAACACTTCTGTATTCCATATAACTGTGTTTTCTATGCATTGGTGTGTACAGTTTTTCTTGTCAAGACCTGATACAAAGTATATTGCAGTCAGATGGGGTCTACCCATTGATTTTGGTGTACTTCACATCAAAGCCTATATTTCAGTACAGACTCCTACCAGAAAACAATCAGAGAGAGAGGTTTAAACTTTTCAAATAATTTCAATTAATTTAGAGGCAATTGGCACACCTGGTCTCTGGACTAGATAATGAAGGTGAGTAGAAACCACATTTTGACTGTTACTTGAATTGCCTTTTGCCTGTGACTGTCCCATTTAAGTTTTAGATTAAAAAACAAACAAACCCAAAAAACAACAAAAAAAAGCCAACCCACAGTATTATCACCTGGATAGGGTGGATTCCACAGGTTAAAGATTAGTACACTAAATTGTGAATTTTGAGCTCTTATGTTCTTGAGATTAACTCTGACTCCATCCCTGTAGGTATCTGTGCAACTTGGTTAATTATGTCTGCAAACTCCTCATTCTTTATTCATTGGATTGCCTGGTATAGAAGTGATAAGGGATGTATATGGAACTCAATCTTTTGTGGATCTATATCAGAACTTTTATTGAAGGGCATTTATTGGACATCTCTTTTATTTAACAACTGTTGAACCAGTAGATATGGGTTCAGATTTTTTTTTCCAAGCCTTTGGCTTAAATAACTTGAATGGTTATGCACATGACTTAAAATTTAGACCCAGTTCTGAATTTTGCAGTTGAGTCCCCCCCTGTAAGTCAGTGGTCTCCAACCTTTTAAAGTAGGAGATTACTTTTGGCATTTAAAATCAACCCAAGATCTACTGTGCACCACTGCCACCTCCCCCCACCCCCGCCCAGCAGGTAAGTCTGTGGGGAGGGAAGGGAGGGAGGCACAGATGGAGGCAGAGGGAGAAAAAATTATCTGGGGGCATGCCTCCCCAGCAGGTAAATCCCACCTGGCTGGGGCCGCACTCAACTTACCCCTGCTCCTGCCTCTGCAGCACTGTCCCTCACTGTGGGGGCCTTGATCTAGCTGCCGCCCCTTCCCTCTCCCATAGACTGACCTGCTGGGCTGGGGCATGCACATGCATGCACACGGGTACTCAGCCCCCCACCCCAGCCTCAGATAGACTCCAAGAGGCTCTGAGATCTATCAGTGGATGATCAAGATCCACTGGTTGGTGATGACTGCTGTAAGCAAATGTGAAACAAAGAACAGCCATTGTATCCTGTATCCATTTGACAGCATTGTGCAGTGGTTTGTGGCACATCAGTTACTATTTCTCATCTTTCCTAAAAATCATCTTTTGAAGCTTTGTAACAAGAGAGAGCTCCACATCTGTACTGGATATGGCATGTTGTAGCTTATGTTTACAGCACCGAAGTTGTACTATTCCAGTGATCCTGCAGAGTAAAAATAACTTCTACAGGAATTCAGTGCGATTTAATTGGGGTTCTCCCTCTTGGGAAAGATTTGTCCTGTAGAGGAGGTGAAACTTTAAAGGCTCCAGTGTAAAGTTTACACTGGTGCACATCTTTATAGTCAGCTACCCAGACAACAGAGCAATTCAGAGGAAGACATTGTTTCTTTTCTGGGAGACGTTATATTGGAAACTTTTTGAGTGGCTTTTGTATTACTTTACAGTGATGCCCAGAATACAAACATGGAGATTCGTAAATTGCCTGCTGCTGCTTTCCTTTTTCTTCCCTCCAACAACTGCATAGAGGAAAGGAAGCAGAGTCCAGCAGGGGCAGATCAAAGAGGGGTGTGGCAGTGTGCAGTTGCACTCAGCTTTGAGTCCTGCTCTACCTCAAATTTAAAACCTCCCACCCAGCAGCAGCAGCAGCAGTGGTATTTCTATTCAGGCAGTACTGCTAGAGTCAATTGACTTAATGGCTCATTATAATCTACCTGATTCCTGACCGTTATTCCTCACTCCACAGGTGTTAACAGCTGCCTCTCTTTTTTAATGGTCTTGATGTTCTGCTAATGACTATCCTTTATTTGGCAGTTTTGCTTGCTGTTACCTCCTCATGTTCTTCCTTCTTACTCTATTTCACAGTTCTGAAGACTGTTTTTAGCCCTTTTCTAAATCTTAGATCATCCCATTGAGTCCAGTTTTCAGCAGCAGCTACAGTTTCAGCTTTGGGCTGAGCAGCCAAAAGCTGCTGACAGTTAAGCTCTGAAAGGACTAAAACTGTAGCTTTTGCCTAAGTAGGAAAGGGAGGGAAGCTGAAGGTTAGGCTATGTCCCTGCTGTGTGTAGCCACAACTCGAGAAAAATCTTGTTTTTTTTTTTCATTTGGCCTTCCCCCAAAAAAAGGTGTGCACATCTTATTTGGGGGTGTTTGATATTCGAAAAAATGACCCCCTTCTTATCTGGCTTTCCTAAAATCCATATTACTCCATACTCTGGTATGCAAAACAATGCCAAGTTCCTTATAACTACTTTATTAGATTGCTTTCCATGCTGTTTGAATGCATCACCACATCTTTGATACCCATAGCGCTTTACTGCAGCATGTTCAAGCTTCTTGATCTCTTTTTCTAGGCCCTGCACAACCCATTCTATTTCACTCACTTGACCTTTCTTAACTGCTAATCTCTTATCCTCTTCTGCACTGCCAGTGATACTAACTTGTCTTCGGCTTGCTGCTTGTCAAGTATGTCTCCACCACCTTCTTTCATAGGGTCTATATGCATAGAATGCCCTCTATCACTCAGTCTTTCATAGCATTCTTCACCCATCTGCAATGATCCCTTTTAGAAAAAAAATCTCTATATTAAAAAAGGTGGTGGAATCTCCACCCTTGGATGTTTTTAAGACTTGGTTAGACGAAGCTTTGGCTGGAATGATCTAGTTGGGGATGGTCCTTCCTTGAGCAGCGGGTTGGAGTAGATGACTTCCAGAGGTCCCTTCCAACCCTAATTTTCTATGATTCTATGATGCTATCATCATATGCAACATCTGAAACAGCTAATCTTCTAAGTTTTTATTGTGGGATATATATGTCAACTTTTATCTACAATAAGATGAAAATGAATGAAATGAAAATGCTCTCACTCTCTTATTCACTTCTTTCCCTGCCAGATGCCACAGAAGTTTTAACAATGAAACTCAAGCACAGTTTATATTTCTGTGACAGCAAGAAAGCATATTTTAACTAGAGATGGCCTTGAGCAGGCATACCAGATCCAAATGTTCTCAAACATTGAAGGGAAGCTTGGTTTTGGATCTACTTCATTATCTTATGTACAACATGCCCCAGAATATAACGTGCACCTTGTTTTTGAAAGGCAGAAGGAAAGAAAAAGGTCTTTTCTCATTGTAACCAGGTGCATCTACACAAAACATTTACTGCAGAGCTGTCTGATTAGTTCAGTAATAAAGCCTCCATGTCTACACATGAGGCCCTCTTAGGCTGCAGTAAACTAATAAACTCTGCTGTAGGATCGTACTTGTAAATACAAACACTGTCATATGGTAAAGTTCTTTATTACGAAGCAACACATGTAATCATTGACAGGGCTGGCTGAGGTATGAAGGTGCTTTAGTGCAGGGGCTGCCTGCTGGCTAGCCTCACACTGGAGCACCCTCATGCCCCAGCTGGCCCCTCTGCATCATGTTGAGCCAGCTCAGAACAGTTCTGGGCTGGCAGGCTGACCTCCTGGGCCCCCTGCCAGCCAGGGCTGCTCCAACTCAGCTCAACATGCTGGGCACAAGTTCAAACGTCGATATGCACCAGAATTGATTGCTTTGAATTAATGGCATATGTTGACGCGTCCGCTGAGTAGCAACAGCTAGGGAGCAGTGCCTTCTCATTATTCTAGTCCCTGGGGTTATGCAGATTTTTAATCTTTCAACTACTAGAAACTTCTTTTACTGTATTTATCATATATAATATTTACTCCAATTTCAGTCCAACAACAGTCTTTATTGTTGCTTCACAATTCTAATTGTTCGTGCCTTCCACCTGATCTCCATCACCATTTTAAATACATGTCACTAGTCAGATGATAAGCACTTCCTGTTTTATGGTAGAGTACTGAAATTTATTGTAGAATTTGACCATTCTGCTATCAGTAACTGCTGTGATGGAATTCTTACATGGTTCTGGAAGTATGGAACTATTGAAAGGGATAACCCATATGTCACTAGAGATCCCAGCAATCTGGGATATAGAAGGCTGAGGGAGCAAAGTTGCAGTAGTAAGCAAAACCAGCTGAAGGATGTAAGAAGGTACAAAATAAATTGGCAACTTTTGTTTAATGTGCCACATTATTCTGGGCAGCTTTGTCTTTTATTTGCCTGATGTTATGTTTTACTTTCATTTACATCGTGTTTTCACCCCTGTTTTTGTCCCCAAACTTACACAGGGCTGCACTGATTAAATCAGTACTAGAATTTGGCCCATGTGACAGTGGGTATGTCTACACGTGTGCTTTAATGCACATTAGCTTATTTTGGTGTGCATTAAAGCATCACAAAAAACCTGCGCTCTTTTGCTAATGTGCATTAAAATAGGCTAAATCATGTTTTTCTAGTACCTCACAATGGTAAGCATTTTTATACATGCTTCAGGGGTTGGGGGCTGGGTGGGGAGTACAATTAGAGTGGCTCAGAGAACAAGCTTTAGTTAAAGTGTCCCTGTCACCATTTTGAAGTGTGGGAACTCTGATGCATGAGATATGGAGGCTGTTGGAGTGTGCTAATTAGCATGCTCTAGCAGACTTGATTAATCGAGTCTGCTCCACTGCTCTTTAATTACAGTGCGTCGGAGCAGCCTCCTGGCACATATACAGACACCAAGAGGTACTAGATTTAATGTGCATTACTTAAAGCATATTAATTGAACATGTAGGGCATTTTTACAGATGCAAGCACCGCAGCACGGGACGCTTTGAAAAGTGCCCAGCACTGCGATGCTTGCAGCTGTATAAGTGGCAAAATGCATGTCAGCACTGAGAAAATGGTGATGATCTGCTTTTGAATTAAAATACAAAGAAGGTACTTTAGTTCAAAAGTGCACCACCACCATTTTCTGTGCGTTGACATGCATTTTGCCACTTATACAACTGCATGCGATGCAGCGCGCTGCGATTAATTAATTCTGCTCCAAAGCAGCGGATCTCCGGTGCATCACAGAACCAAAAAGTATGTGTATAAATGCCTGTAAACATGCCCAGTGAAGCCTATATCTGGATAATTTTTCTGACCTGTGTCCTGTTGCTGGGCTTCATCCAAGTCCATTACCTTTATAGCGCAACTTCTTTAAACTACAAGATGCACTAGTGTGAGAACTGACTTCAGTATTGCAATGAAAATCATGTGGCACAATTAAGAGAATGCAGATTGCTGTCTGCTCCCTCCTACCATTAACAATACAGCATGGCACAACATTGTTCCAGTCTTATGAGATGTGGATCTAGACTGAAGCCCGGGACCTGAATTTCCATAAATTTTAAGAATTTTGGAATTTGGTTCTTGCAACCAACCACATTTCTGTCCTGGTTCACCAAAAGATTGAGCATAGGCCAAATTTAGAGTGCTTCATTTAAGAAACTAAGACAAACTTTACAGTTTCTGCTGAGATTTTCTAGGTATTTGGACTCATTTGAAATCAAAGGTTTTTAGGCAGTAGTTAGACAATGAGTTTGTATAGGATGGCTTGAATAGGGATCCCCCTGCCTCAGGTAGGGGGTTGGTCTAGATCAGGGGTTGGCAATGTTTTAGTGGAAAAATGCCAAAAACACTCACAATCTCTACTTGTAAGAAGTTGGCATGCCAGCGGGGGATGGTGGGGAAACCATAAGGGGCCCGATTCTTGTTTTGGCAAGGCATCCCTGGTCCCTTCCCTGCTGTCTGCACTGAGGCGTACATGCCAAGCAAAATGCCTTTGTGTGCCAGGGCTTGCTTACTCCTGGTCTAGATGACCTCTTGATGTCCCTTCCAGTGCTACTTCTCTATGTTTCTATGAAAGTAAAGGGAGTCTAGGATCTTGAACTGAATCTATTCCACTGCTTTAGCAGAGAACTAGCTTTCTTTTAATTTCTAATAAACCAAAGAAGTGTTGTCGCTGCAGTGCGACAAAGTTCTGGTGCCACAAATATTATGGTGTCTATATATATTCTTTACAATGTATACATCTAAATATAGTAAGCCATGAATCATATCTGATAGCTAAATAGAACAAAGCATAATAGAAATATAACATGATATAAAAACAAATTAACATTTTGCTTTTATCTTGGCTTCTCTTTAGCACTCTATTTATTTTCATTATATTTTCACTAGCTCTTACTAGTGAGATACTTCTGAAAATTGTAAATACAAAACATGCAGGCACTTTGTGCCATTTCATAATTGTACTGGAAATCCCACAATGTTCTCTCCTTGTGTTATTCTTTTGTGAGTCAGTTTTCACCATAGCTACACACAATCTCTCAATTTTTGAATGTTAGTGTAGCAGGCTTACCTTTTTGGAGATTGAATTGAGTCCCAGGATCGAGGATCTGCTGTTTGATTGGTGGAGCCTGCCCACCAATCTGGAAGCAGCACAAGGGAAGCAATGCCCTGCCCTTTTCCAAAGGGAGAGTGCAAGGAGCAGCTGGACCTGATTGAAGACTGCGCTTTGCAGGTCCAGCAGACTTCAGGGACAGGGCCTCTACTGTAAATAAAAGCCCAGTGTGCACAGCACACTGGGGCAGATTTAGTGAGGGACTCAAGAAGATTGGAGCCAAGAAAAGCTGGGGAGCTCTCCCCCAGTGGCCAATAGGCCCAAGGCTCTTGAAGCCGCCACTGGAGGAGCAGCCTTGGGAGCGGTGCGAGACCACTCAGGCTGTTGATGGCGCACGAAGATGGTGTGGGGAGACCTGGCCCTGGGAGCAGTGTGAGAACACTTGGGCCCATCATGGTGCACGATGCACAGAGTCCAGTGCATGGAGTCCAGGCTTTGGGAGCTGCAAATGGCAGCTTGAGCCTGCAACCCCAGCAGGCCACACAGTAATAGAGCAGCACATGGGGCAAGGGCTTTGGGGGCTGCAGTGAGGTCCCATCTCCTGGCAAATGGCCAGGTCCCATGGTGCGCAGGGTGGTACATGGGCCTGAGCCTTGGGAGCCAGGGAGCAGTGGAGCCTGCTTGGGTTAGCCACCCAGTGTGAGGATGGACAGACGGAGCCTGAAGGGCCCAGTGTGTGCTAAAAGAGCCCTCAGTGCTGAAGCCAGGGCATGGGGAAATAGTAGTGCTGCAGCGTGAGGCCCAGTACCCAGAAGCCAGCAGCAGTGGTGCAGCAGCTGAAAGGACCTGAGCCCTTGGTGCCCAGAGCAGGGCAAAGGTTGGGGAGGAATCCAGCGGTGTGGGAGAGGCCTGGAGAGGTGCTCCAGCAGAGGAGATCCCATCAAGCTGCGCCCTGACCACCGTCACCTGAGGAAGCATGAGTCACTGGCCCTTGGGTCCCACAGGGGAAAGACATTTGGGGTGGGCAAATCCAGAGAAGGGGCTGGGTGAGCAGCCCCCTCCTAGTCAAGGTCCTAAGGGGAGGGGCCCCTGGTGCTGCCTGGACAACCCCCCGACCCCAAAGGACCCCATTGGAAGGAGGACTATCTCTTGGGTCAGGGACTATCTCTTGGGTCAGGGACTATATTAAGGAATAGATGTTATTAAGATTGTTCATGTTTGTGCCTTATATTTTGTAATTGAAATCTTGTATTGTCCTGTTGTATTGATGCTGCTGAAATTGTTTTATTGTGATGGGTAAATAGTGTTATTTAGGGTTTGACCTTAGTTATTGGTTAATGTTCACTGTGTAAACATATGTATATGATATTTAGTTTTATGTTTATGTATATTATAACTCAATAAATTGTATATAGTTAATTGTATATAGTTAAGAACTTTGGGCTTGGGCTAACTCTATAGAGGAAAGAGGGATCTGCTCGAAATTCTCGCATTCCTCACAGTGGGACCCAAGGGCCCAGTGAACATGAGCCGCCAATGCCAGACCACAGCCAGCAAGGCCAGCCATAACTTGTCATGCATCCAAAGGTGCATCTCAAGCTGGTCCAGAGAGGTGATATTCCCCCTCTATGCAACTTTGGTCAGGCCGCAGTTGGAGTACTGCGTCCAGTACTGGGCACCGCACTTCAAAAGGGATGTGGCCAGCCTGGAGAGGGTTCAGAGGAGGTCCACCCGCTTGGTGAGAAGGCAGCAGGACAGGCCCTATGAGGAGAGACTGAAGGACCGGAACCTGTTCAGCCTCAGCAAGAGGAGGCTGAGGGGGGACCTGGTGGCTGCCTACGAGCTCATCAAGGGGGATCAACAGCAAATAGGCAGAGCGCTTTTCTCCCCAGAACCACCTGGGGTGATGAGGAACAATGGTCATAAGCTGATGGAGAATAGGTTTAGATTAGAGATCAGAAGGCAATATTTTACAGTTAGGGTGGCCAAAATCTGGAACCAACTTCCCAGGAAAGTGGTCCTTACCCCAACCTTGGGCATATTCAAGAGGGGTTTGGACGATCACCTGTCTGGGGTCTTGTGAACCCTGCATTCATTCCTGCCTGTGGCAAGGGGTCAGGCTAGATGATCTGTTCAGGTCCCTCCTGACCCTAGCTACTATGCAACTATGAAACAGCACCCCCTCCTGCTTCCCCATCCCATTTGATTGAGAATAGCGCACACCCTTGGGTGTACCTGGCTTACATTAGTATACTTGCTGAATCACTGCTGTGATTCATGGTGGATCAGTTTAGTTACTCTGCAGAAGAACCAAGTTCTTGCAATTTTAAAATTACACTTACTGGTAGTTTAATTGCAGGGAGAAAAAGTGTTTAACTCTGTTTTTATTAAGGTTTACATGACCCTGGCTGGCTAATCAGCAATGCTTTTTTAGTCTGCAGTACCTGCAGGCATAACCTTTTCTGCATTATGTGACATGGGTTTGTTGTTTCCTCTAGGGAAA
>NW_005842505.1:879582-883178 GCF_000455745.1 Alligator sinensis
AAGAATGTCTTGCATGATGTTATGTCCTGTAGTGGCTTACCTACAAACTTGAGCTCTTGATCTGTCCTAGCAGCAAATGGGATTAGTATACTGGAATTTGTCAGACAAGGAAAAAAATTAGGGCCATTCAGACAGCAGAAGTAGAGCAGAAGGGAAGATTTTTTTTAATACAATTTGAAAGCCTTTTACTTTTCTTACCAATCTCATTTTATTTATGGATATTGCTTATGTTTTAATTAGATATAGTATTTTTCACTTCCCAACTTAAATATTTCGTGGCATTAACCATAGCTCTGTACTAGTAGAGAATTTTATGTATAGTACAACTCTGGTTTGTTTGGGTTTTTTGGGGAGGGGAAGGTTGTAGAAACTAAAAACTTAAAAATATAGGGTAGTTGATATACCTGGCCTCCTCTAAGTTTGGTGAGCAATGCTGATTGAAGAAATACCAGCTATCAGTTAACATTTCTTGGTTGTGATGGAGCTTGAGGTGCAGAAGCAGAAATGGGGTCGAAAATCATCCTTTTATTAATCTTAATACTCAGGAATGTCAGGAGGTGGTACACATCACAGTGGACATAAGGGCTAGGGACAGACATTACACATACGCTGGTTGAAGTGATCAGAAACTACTTTAAACCTGTAACAGAACAGACATCCAGTACACATAAACCAGTTTGAAAATGGGCAAAACCGGTTTGAGATAAACCCGGTTGAAGAGCACACATCAACTGCTGAAACTTCCTTAGCCTGACGAAGGGTTTTTGAACTCGAAAGCTTGCTTAATAACTATTCTCCAACCATTTGGGTTGGTCTAATAAAAGATATCAAATTCACCCAAGGAACCTTGTCTGCCTGTATCAGACTTAACTCATTTAGCTCAAACCAGTTTATGCAACCAGACCCCTTGCTGATTTAAGTTAAATCAGAGATCCCCAACATCCTGGCATGCTCTCTGGGCTGGGCTTTGCTCTGCTGTAGCCAGAGCAGAGGTGGGGCATGGCCAGACACTGGCCTGCAATGGCCCCTGAGGCAAATTTCTCCCTCCATCCCTTCTCCCCTCCATTGGCAAACCTTGTGGACCACAGATGGGGTTTGCCAGCCCCAGTTGCATCTACACAGCTTTCCTGCAGCCAGGTAGGGATGGGGTTAATTCCTCCCTCTGTCTAGGTTGCTTGCAGCCAGGGAGGGGATTAATTTTACAGTGGTCCCAGAGCAGGGGAGAGAGGCAAGCTAGTCCCCTGTGTGCAGATCTAAGACCTGCGCCTGTGAGCTCAGAGCTAAGACCCGCAGGACCAGACTGAGAGGTGGGAAGTGTTGACAAAGACCTGACAATAATCACACATATGTGCTGGAGATGGAGTTAATGGAAGTTGCAGACCAGAGAATGCAGAGAGCTACATTTACAATATAAAGCAGAACTTGTAAAACCTAAACAAAGCCTTTCTGAATGCCTGGCTGTAAGGAGACACTCTGCCCTCAGGATTAATAAGACTTATGCAAGGCTTTCTCTTGTCTTCCTGCTTTACATTTTAACTTAGACTAAGCTGTGTATGCTGTGTTTTATGGGCTGTATCTTAGCTTAGGCGAAGATTTTTAGTAGCTCCCTGTTGTATGCTTTGCAAATTGCTGTGTTCAATACATGTTTGCTTCAGAGAGAGGACTTTTTTCCCATCCCCACTCCTCAGTGTGGCAGCAGCTCCCCCACACCCCACTCCCCACCGACTGGTTGGTTGCTGGCATCCTGTGTGTCCTGCTAGCCCCAGCTGGTGCCTGGCCATGTCCCCTCCGCTCCAGCAGGGAGGGGTGAGAGCTTTGGAGGGCATCTCTCTTTCCTCCCCATTGGCAGTGGCTGGCAGGCATGTTCGTGTGCCCCCTGGCTTCTGGCTTGAGCCACTGCAGGTACGTGCCTGCATTTCCTGATTTAACTGAGACAGTCTGTCCAGTTATTTATCAGGTTAAGCCGTGCAGCTTCAACTAACCTGCAAAGAGTGAATCAATTCATGCTCAGGCTTTTTGAATGTCTGTTCCTAGCCCAGAGCAGCATCTGTTTAAATTGTCTTAATTTGTGATGCACTAGTGCAGATATATTAATGACCACTACTGTTTTGAATGTCGGAGCTTCCTGAAGAAGACCCTACCTGTTAGTGCTGTGTTCCTCAGGGCACGTACAGCTCAGTCCTAATACAAGAGGAATGTTTCTTTAGCCTAAGTAACAGGGGCATGTGCTTTTAAAGGAGTTCTAATCTTGCTGATGGTCAAGTCCTGAGTGACCCTAATGTACATAATATCTGCTGATTGTGTGTAACTGAAGGATACTTACAGTTTCTCTTAAGTCTCTTATAGCTTATTCCAGACAGATACTTGTGTTTACCAGGGTTTTCTCAAAATTCTTTGGTCTTTGACATACCCTATGGCCACCCCTACAGGAGATGCTAATCCTTAACAACAAGGTTTTTACTCAATGGGGGATGGAGACTGAACTCTCAGGGCCAGGAGATCAGCGCTATAAACTTTGTACCCAAAAGTGGAAGGAAACAGACCAGGTCAATATTTTAAAGAGGTGTTAACAAAGCAGTGGGGGCCCAAAATAGATTTCCCTCTACACTCTTAACGTTTGTTGTACCGTTAAGTGGAATCTATCATTAAAGAAATAATTAGTCCTCCAGAATGAAGCTTGCAACAGTAAAGAGGGTTTGAGTGAAACTTCATCAGTTTCCTAATGACATGGTAGGATAACATCTGATTTTACACAATGACTTAAGAGCAAATTATACATTGTTATTAAATAGTTATCAGGTGTTTGAAATGCACTTTATCTTTTTTAATTAAATCATTTAAGAGGGAACTATTTAAGGCTGCAATTTTAATCAAATGCGACTTTCTATTGCTCTCTTATCAAGAACTTTATCCACAAGATTTAATATTTTATAGAGCCACGGGCATTATATTATCTTCTCTGATATTGCCAACCTGATAAAAAGGCTTCACTGTAACTTCTTCACACAGTAGGGCACAAGGTTATTTGACAAATTGTTAAAGGGAAACTGTGCTTTGAAAACATAGTGGCATTACAAAGCACAGTAATATTATGTAAAATAATAACCAAAGAATTACCCAACATTTTATATAGACTATTCACACACTATTCAATTACTGAAGATCTTTTCTTCTGTGATAGTAATTTTGAAGCCAAAATCAGCTCTGATGTGTCAATGAACGTAATTACATTGACGTTTAGTGGAGCTGAATCCTCTTGAATTTGTTCCATAATGATGGTATCTATTAAAATTAGTGGGTAAGAGACCTGTGATGTGTGCAGATATACATATCTTGTCCCTTTCTATGTATGTGTATATAATCCAGTGATAGTGCAGCAGCAGTGAGCTATTCATCAGACAACCAAAGAAGTCCATATTGACTGGCCAGTCCCCTTTGAACGGACTTGGAAGTATACCTGAACTTGCTAGCATTGGTTGATGCCTGACATCTATTACTATTATTCCTAAGCAGCAGTTGTTTTACTTGAGTGCAATGTCAGAGAAAGAGACTCACCCTGAATCAAAGGAGCATACTGAAAATCTGTGCACTCTTTC
>NW_005842505.1:883209-892920 GCF_000455745.1 Alligator sinensis
GAGTTTGGAGATATTTAAGAAAGTAGGCTTTCTCAGGTTATTTTGAGATCTTCATCAGCAACTAGCCCAATGCTTTTCATGAGTACAAGGGTCACCATGTGGATGAATAATTTTGAGTGAAGTAAATAAGAGTGAGTCAGGCCAGGCTCAGTCTTGCAAGCCCTGGTTTTGTTCACCCAGGTTCAGTGAAGCACTTAAGCAAGTACTCAATTTTAAGCACATACACATTTCCACTGAACCCTTCTTAATATTGTTTAGCTAATTGCATGTGATTTCATTAACCAATGCTTCATTGATATCTTAATTATGATAACATCACTCGTGTCTGCAGCTCCTTTCATTTAATAGGAAGTGAAAGCAATTCATAATTTGTATACAGAAGCTCTGAAATGCAGCCACCTTGAGGCTGGGTGACAGCCAGCTGGCACTGAGAGGATCTTAGGGAAAGGTACTGTATCATGCCCTCTTCTATAGCCATGTGCTTGCTAACTGATGTCTCTCAAAGCCATAATATCTTTTCTCCATATAGTGCTGTGCCTTCAAGCAAATATGCTCACACTTTTCCTCCTGATTTTCTTCCATTGGGGTGCATATACTTATGTGAATTTTAAGGAGGAAAGCAATGAATGGCAACTGAATACATGCCTGTGGGTGGGGTTAGAGAGAGAACTACATTTAAATGGGAGCAGAAACTTCACCTCTTGCACTCTCTTGCATACGTACAATTCTATGGGAGAAAAATGTGTGCTGCTTTCTGTGCAATCACATTTCCCTTTCAAGAAATGACTGTTTTCCACTTGGATGAGAAAGCAGCACATTTGACTTTACCTTCACTTGTGGCTTTACATTCTTTTCTGAAATCAACTCAAGAGCTTTTCCTTCTGTGTAGCATCCATATGGAAATTACTAATAAAAATGAATACATGCAAAAAGTTGACATATTGTGGTACAATAATTACCACAGATATTTCTTTATATTTACAATAGGAAATATTTGCACCACCTTAGATGTCACAGTACAGTAACTATATGATAGATTGGCCTATTTCCTGGTGCTCACTGTTACTACCATCCACATTTTCATTTTCATCTGTCTGTTTCCAGCCTCAGATACTTCTTTTGTTAAGCATTTGAATATTAATCATTCTTGTGTCAGCTGGGCATTATGAGAGATTTGCATATATGAGGAACAGTAGCATAACTTATAGGGAGGCAACTGGCACAGGAACTCTGAGTCCTGAGTTTTGGGGGGGTCACAAAAATATCTGTTGCCACATCTGTTGGCTAGATGCACTGTTGCTGCCGCCCCAGGCATAGAACTGTCCTGTTATGCCTCTGATGACCTATATAGTTAAATACCATAGGCAGACCTCTCATACTAGCCAAAGTTCACATGCTCATGTCCTGAATAGTGTTCAACAACATCCTTTTTTCTAAGACTAGTAAATTGGCTAAAAATTGTACTTTTCAGAGGAACCCAAACTGTTCCCTCAATTGGGTCAAATTCTGCCAATAGGTTCAGCTTAAGGAGAGGAAAAATTGGAAAAATAATTTTATTTTGACATTCTGATTTTTGTCATTGAAACAGTTTCATTTTGTATTTGATCTCTTTTCTGTTGAAAACATGATTAAATAGTCTGAAAACTAAAATCAACATTTCATTACAAGTTTGAACAAAATGTTTGTCAGATCAAAATATTTTTCCCTGTTTAATCATCAAATCAAACCAAAAATAAAAATAATGACTTCTGCTGCTCAAATAAGGCAAAGAATCAGAACACTGACTTAACCAGAATCTTTTTTGATGCTTTGTACATCTCAGTGGGCCAAATTCCTTCATATACTTCCATCTGTTTTACCTAATTCTTGCAACAGCCAGAGGGTTCTAGTGCATGTGGCTCACTGAATTGTAAATAGCAATACAACTCAGTTACAAAAGAACTGCAAATAGGATAAGTTGGTTACCAAAAAGGTTAACAGCCACAAAATAACTTTGAAATTTATAGGATGGGAAAACTTTCAAAATAATTTTTCCATTTTCACCTGGAAGGCATCTGCCATCCATAGGATCACTGAGGGATATGGAAGCAGAGATCAACAAAAATTTCCTTTTGGACTGGAGGCCTAGGAAAGAAAAGGTCTCCCAACAGTCAACAGAAAACACTGTGGAAGAGGGGATATGTCTACGCTTTCCTGATGCTTTTCTGAGAGATTCTTTTTTCTCCTTCCAATCTAACTGCAGATTTTTCATTCATCTCTTCCTCCCTGCCCCTTCCCAAATATATGCCAGGAAGAGCAGAGGTTTCTTTGTTTTATCAAATACTCATATGAAGTGTGATTCTCCTTGAAAGCTGTCAGTTTGCCAGACTTATAATGGAGGGGGCATCTATAGAATTTTTTCAAGGCTCAGTTGCCTCTTTGGTCTTTAAGTGACACCAACAAACCCAACTCTGCCTTCTGTCTAAACTTCCATTTTGTCCCCCTCTACACTCTTAGGGCCTCTTAGGGCTCAGGAGCCTCAGGTGCAGGAGCTGCTGGGTTCCTCTGAGGCTCTGAACACCTGGCAGTGAGTACAAGGCATGTAGGGGCAAGCAGGGGTCCAGATTGTCCCAGGCCAACCTGGAACTTCTGGTATAAAAGAGCACCAGCCTGAGATAAAGGGGGAATGCTGGCAGAGGCACTGGACCACGCCATGTCTCCCCACCAGAACCCAGGATCCAGATTGAGAATCACAGAGCTGTCAGTTCTGCATGAGGAGCCCTGACCATTCCTCAGCTGATGAAGGTCAGGTACACATAGAGGCCACATGGGAGTTCCTTGTACTGGTGGACCCCAAATATCCAAAGGGCTCGGCTCGGGAAAAGCCAGCTCACTTGGATTTGGCTCACAGAAGGGGGTAAACTCTGAAGAGCCCTAGTCACCTTAGGTGAAGCAACTGAGGTACACTGCAAGGCTAACAAGAGGCTGGAAGTAGGCATGAACAACATTATTTGAGTTATAGTTGTGTATTTGTTTCTCTCCATTTGTGGACCCATCCACTTAACAAGCTAAGCCAGATGCCTGATGAAACTGGGTGCCTACACCAGGTACCAACAACACTGGAGTGGAAAGGGATGGGGTGTAGGGAAAGTGGAGCCCTACAGAAGTCTTGCAGTTATTGGGACCCACATTATCTCCATGAGCCTTGGATCATCAGGTACCACCTCCTGACAGCCATTTCAGTAACCCGAAGTCATGGCAAGTGAGATACAGGAACAGGGGAAGCGGGCGCCCCTGGAGTGGGCTGCTCTCAGGCCTTGCATCAGTGTAGCTGCTTGTCCAGGGTCCCTCTACAGGCATACTAGGCTGTGTTAGTCCGAACATTGCCAGTAGATTGAGGTAAGTGAATATTCCCTTCTATTCAGCACTGGTGAGGCCACATCTGGAGTATTGTGTCCAGTTTTGGGCCCCCCACTACAGAAAGGATGTGGGCAAATTGGAGAGAATCCAGTGGAGGACAATGAAAATGGTTAGAGGGCTGGGGAGGAGGGAGAGGGAAATGGGCTTGTTTATTCTGAAGAGAAAACTGATAGGGGATTTAATCACACCCTTCAATTTCTTGAAGGGTGTTTCCAAAGAGGATGGAGCTAGACTGTTCTCAGTAGTGGCAGATAACAGAACAAGGATCAATGGTCTCAAGTTGCAGCAAGGGAAGTTTAAGTTAGATATTAGGAAGATTTTTCTTAGTAGGAGGGTACTAAAGCACTGGAACAGGTTATCCAGACTCTCTATCCTTGGAGATTTTTGACGCCTGACTAGACAAAACCTTAGCTGTGATGATTTAGTTGGGAATGGTCCTGCTTTGAGTAGGGGGTTGGAATAGAGGACCTCCTGATGTCCCTTCCAATGCTAATTTTCTGTGATTCTGTGAAATCACAGAGTTGCAATTTTGTTCTCGGCAGATTTGTCATGGGTTGTGGGTGTGACGCAGTTAAGATGTGGCGTTTTCAGTTACCAGGAAGGACACTCTGGGGCAAATTCTGTTCTCTGTTACCCCAGTACCAATAGCTCTACAAACAATGCAGTTGCACTGGTATAGCAGAAGGCAGAATGTATTCCTGTGCACAGCATGTTTTGCTGTACATCCAAAGTATCAGGGAGTTATGATTTTAACGGCTGATTCTGCAGTTCATTATTTATACAGGAAAGTCTTTACTCATATCTGAAGTTGTTATCAAGGTTCAGACAACTAATGTACATTGCAGAGGGAAAGTAAAGTGATGACTGCAGAGAAGAATGTGTGACAAGCTACAAAACGATGGTAGCTAATTTTGGATTAATGAGCCTTTTAAAATTAAGCCTGATGAGAGCAAAAGGTGCTATATAGAATATTACCTTGTTTCATTTGAAGCATTTGGATATAGGAGCATTTCAGAATACAAGCAAATTTTGCCTTTGGGTTAATTTTCAAAACATTCAGTGTGAATGTGATGGAAAACGGTTATCATATCTCCCTTAGGATGAGCATTTTTATCCAGAATGCAGGACACGTGATTTTTGTCTGAAGCACACAAAGCAGACACCTTGCTCAGAGTAAAAGGTTTAGTCTGGGTGAGAGCAGTTTTTTTCTGTGTGTTGGCTTTTGTTATAATAGCTATTTCCTCCTATCCAGATGATTTCTCGCTGCTTTCTTTCAGTGAGTGCATGCCACCTTTGTCAGTTCTGTAAGTCTAAAAAATATGGGATATGCAGCAGCCTTTCATTTTCATCTCAGTTGGAAAATAAGATGAGCTGTTTCACTTTCCCCATGAAATAATAGGGCTATGTTCTTAAAGGATGATGCCCAGCTGAGAGAACAAGACAGCCACACACCCTGGAAAGAGGTAGCAACCTCTGTGAAATCATGATTATCTGTCAGGGCCTTTTATAGAAGTCACATGGCTTGGGCAGGTCTCCGTTAGGAGGGGGCCACAATCTCAAATTGTCCTTTCTTTTGAAAGGATGAGGTGGAGGGGTTGCTTTTGTGTTGTTTTATCTCTGTCTTTGTCCTTATTGGAAAATAAATCATGTGCATGTATTTTGTGGAGATTTGGTGGTAATCATCTAGGAAATGTGCTGTTAGTGTAGGAAAAGTAGCAGTGCAAAGACTTTAGTCATACAGCGTTCTTTACTTTATTGTTCTTGTTGGTTTTTCATTTAAATTCCCATAGTATAATAATCCACATCTATAATAATCCACATCTAGAAATAACTCTGAATCCGAATCCCCTCTGATTTGGATACCTGAAATCTAGATTCTAATTCTATATTTTGCTTCCATTTCAGTTTTTAATAAATAGTGACATGTCTGTATCATTCTCAGCTCTTGGACAGATAGAAAAGGTCAATTATACTAGTGTAAAACTACTCTGGTGGAAATAGAGAGTGGACACACAATGTGTAGCCCTACACTGGTATAGATTTTGATTTCAATGTAGAATTACCCAGGAAAAAATCAGCAGTAAAGCTATATAATGGTACATATGACAAGCAGCTACCCCTGGATTACAGGCTATCTGTCCATTCCATTTCCTGGTGTAATTTATGTCTGTGTATAAAACCAATACAAGTTAAAGATATATAAAGGCATTATGTATCCAAGCCCTTAATGACATTCCTTTGGAGTGTGCAACCTAACTATGGGTGGTTGAGCCCAATCCACTCGAGTAGGTCAGGGACAAAAGGGTTCGGGCCTTTCCTCCTTCTTCTGTCTCTCCCTCTGTCGACAGAAACACACCGGGGACGCAGTGAGATAAGAAAATCGCTTTACTCACTATTTCAGGCAACAATCTCGCACAGCTGTATCAGGAATCTAGTTCGCCGATTCCTCGGGAGCTCTTGAGCATACTCAGATGGTATACCAAATCGTGATGGGGCCGTCCAGGTTTTCGCGGACGCAGGACCTCCAGCGAGGGTGATCAGTCCTCTTCAATATTACGTGGGTCCCCCCCCCCGTTGTTTTGGTGCGCTCCCCTTTTAACCAGGCAGCGTCTGCCCGCCCCCTGCCAATCAGCACGAGCGGGAACGCTGCTAACCGCGCCCATCACTCCTCCTCCCCTTGCTATGAGCACAGCTTGCGCTCACCTTGGTGTTTGGTCATATCTTTTTTATTTCTTTACCACAGAGGTCTACAGATTTTAATGTCTGTTCTTTTAATTAGATATGACGTCAACTTTTCTATTTCCTTATATTTGTGTAAGCCAGTGATTCTCAGTCAGGGCTCTGTGGCACTCTGGGGTGCCTTGAGATCCTTTCAAGGGTGCCATGGGATGCTAACCAATGTTAGCGCTGTTTGGTATGCAAACCTAACACAAGATAAGCTCAGAAATTTCAAATAGGAATCCATAGTGTTAAAACCATTCTGATTTGTTGTGGTCTTTCTAATTTTTTTGCAAAAGAAGAATTGCTTTAGTCAAAAAAACTAGTGGAAACTATGAGCTGGCATTTTCCAAGAAGTGCCTTGAGTCTAATGTAGGGTGCCTTAAGTTTAACAAGACTGAGAATCATGGGTGTAGGTATTCTCATCTGTGCTAAGGTGGGTGTAAATCCTACAAGATGGTAACATTTTACACTAAATTTTAATTCATGCTGTACAACGAGAAAAATGACCACACAGATGTAAGGTAGTAGAGAACTGCAGACAAGGATAATCAGCTGGGTGGGGAAACTCACTGATTTTAGCATTTATTGTGGTCATGAGATATTTAGGCATTGCATCATCTTCTGGTGAGCTGATACCTCCCCTCCCGCATGGTAGAGAATGGGGACAAGAGAATCTTCAGTCTGCTCTTTTGTACAGACATTATGATTTAGAGTTGAAGATGGTTGCATTCTATTTCTCAAATAACTATCTATTGTACATTTTTTCTATAAGCTAGATGCAGGCATGTAGGTAAAAAGGCAAAATGAGAGTGGTAAGTATTCATTCCCATTTACTTCCTGTGTGGTCTTTCTCAAAGTACTATTATAGAAATACAGATGAATGAGCATCTCATGGTACATTGGTTGCTGCATATATTACTTTATTGCAGCCATCAATCAGACAACTGAGTTGAGCTGCAGGAAAGAAACTGTTTTTAGTTGTTTCAGTTGGAAGCACCATATGTAGGTAGGTATAAGTTTGAGTTATAGAGAGGTTAAAGGGACTTGGCTAAGGTTATACAGCCAATTACTGGCAGAACCATGAATGAACCTATGTCTTCTGTCTCTCAGTCCATTGCACCACTCTACGTTACTGGTAACCATGGTTACCCTATGTAGGTTTTTTGAACATTTATTTTAGTCTTGTACTAAACTGCACATAGATATGCAAATGTTGTTGCAGAAACAGCACATTACAAGTGGCCAGTCCCCCTGAAAAATAGCAAACTCCACGTTGTAGTTGGATGGATTTTAGATGATTTTTATAAAGTCCAGAAGAAAGGTTTTTAGGCACAATAAAAAAAAGAAAGAATATTTAACTATGTAGCACATTGGGGTCCCAGGGGTGGCTGTGATGCCCCCATGGCGCCATGATGTGCCCCACTCCACCCTTAGGGAGAAAACTTCTGTTTTCTCTTGCCATGCCTTGAGTATAATAATGATAATAAATAGGGAGGCTGCCCATGGGCCTTCACATGGCCCCAGTCCAACTGGCCCCTCTCATCTTAGGCCCCTTGCTGGGCCACTCAGGCCAACAGCTCTCTACAGGTGTCACCAATCGAATAGTGTGGTACTGAAATGTAAGTGTCCTCCTGGCCTCAGCCATAGGACTCTGTGTCCCCTACACCTGGGTCCTGACCTCACCTAATCAGGTTGGTGTCAGTTCACTTTGTCAGTGTCCAGTTTCTTGAGCGGGTGAAACAACTTGTGTGGACTTACTTCCGATAAACATGTGCCCCTTAGCCTGACTAATTCTCTTTAGGAGCTGATACTTTTCTTTCCCAGTTTATGTCTGTTCCTCCCATCTGGGGGAGGGAAAGGTCTCCTGTTGCACTTTGTCTGCTCCCTGCCTCTCTGGAAGCTCATGGGTCATCAATTATGGCCCTCAGAAAACCAATCCACTCTTCATCTATCTGTAGTCCCTTTTCTGGACACTTAGAATGGCTGGATCATTCTTCAACCAGCCTGGTTAGGGCTACTTTCAACCTGACACCCATGGGTCTCTCCTTGCTGAGGCCCGACCCTATTCAGGTAATCAAATTTGCCTCCAACTATCTTCTCCCTCTATAGGCTCCCAGATTAGGCCCTTTCTCTCTTTCTATATTCTGAACACCATTAGCTGGTCACCACTGGGACTCACCCTACCAATTTTCCTTCGGCTTCAAGTGCTTCTTCCCAATCCGTGTCCTCCGAGTCTTTAGCTCCTCTCCTTGCCTCCACACAGACAGCACTACATCATCCCACTGCTGGCTCCAACTCTCCTCACTGGGGATCTGCATCTTGGCTGGTTTTCTATCTGGCCTTCCAGTTACTCAGAATCCCAGAGTTGGCTCCCAGAGTGGACAGAGAAAGAGCTGACAAGTTGTTACACTTGATTTCTTACCCTAGAAATGCAATTTCTCCTTTCTCTATTTTCTCCTCTCTCTTTACCACTGATATTGAGCAGTCTTGTCCATTCTCCCTTTCTAGAGGGAGGAGGAACCTTGTTTATTCCCCATACTTCTTGGATTTGTGTACATACATCAGAGATATTCTGTATTTTGACTTCCTTACTTCCCTTTTGTTCCACTTGGTCAAGTCCTATAGCTCTTTGGCCCTTTCCCAGAATTGAACTGTTTCTTCAAATCCCTTCCCCATTGGACTGCATGCTCTGTTTGCTGGAGGGTTTTGATCACTATCCCCCATGGAACCTAGTTAAAGCCCTCCTTATTAGATTGGCCAGATGATGCCCAGAAATGCTCTTCCCCATTTTTATTAGATGGATCCAATCTCCAATGGATCCTGTGTACAGGACCTCCATCTGACGCAGGAGGTACATGGTCCCACTAGGGGGAATGCCTTGCTGGACCTGGTATTGGCAATGGGGGATGACATGGTAGGAGACCTACAGATCGGTGGTCACCTGGGGGACAGTGATCACCAAATAATGGAATTCATCATAAGGCGTCGAGTGGGTAGGATAACTAGTAGGGTGAAAGTACTAGACTTTAGGAAAGCTGATTTCAATGAACTCAGGTGTTTAGTCAAGGATGCACTGCAGAGTAAGAGTTTTGAAGAGATGGGAGCCCAGGAAGGGTGGCTGTGCCTTAAGGAAATGATCCTTCGGGCACAGAGGGAGACGATCCCAATGCGGGGAAAAAGGGGGAAAGGGGCCAAGATACTTCCTTGTCTGACCCGAGAAATCCAGAGCAGCCTACGGGCAAAAAGGGGGGCATATAAAAAGTGGAAAAAGGGAGAGATTACTAAAGAGGAGTATACCTCCTCTGCTCACACTTGTTGGGAGGCAGTTAGACAGGCCAAAGCTACCATGGAGCTGAGGATGGCATCCCAAGTTAAGGATAACAAAAAAATGTTTTTTTAGCTATATAGGGAGTAAAAGGAAGGCCCAGGGTGGAATAGGACCTCTACTAGATGGGCAGAAGCAATTGGTGACGGACAGGGGGGACAAGGCTGAACTCCTAAATGAGTTCTTTGCCTCAGTGTTCCTAAGCGAGAGGCAAGACAAGTCTCTCACTGGGATTGTAGAGGCAGCAGCAGGGCACCAGACTACCA